>NW_021319619.1:388785-488451 GCF_001605985.2 Dendrobium catenatum
CTACTGAGGCCAACTTTATAGCTTTGGAAGGGGGTACCGGAGGTCTACCAACAGAATGGCGGCCATTCTTGGACCTAGTCAACACAATACCCTCCGTCTTGGAAGAAGGAGGGCGTGGCGCCCAGTGGTATCCATCAACCAGTACTAAAGTGGCGGGCTGTCTAACATACTTTTTATTTCTCCTAACAGGTTGTGGAGTCAGATTCTTTGCCTCAGACGCCTCTTCTTTTAACACTTCTTTTTGGAAGTGATGAGAGATCACTCCCTTCAACTGTTTCATGTACTGCTCCTTTGTTTGCCCAGACTGTGCAGCACAAGTATGAATTATGTTTCTCAAAGCCCTTATTTTCTGCAGATGCTTTTCTTTTGGAGTCTTTTTAGTCGAGTAGTCGACCAGGCATGGTGGGGAACGGGCTATCCTAGCTATCCTCTCCTCCCCTTGAGCATAAGCTAAGGGGTAGAAGCGGCTCCCTTTTAGAAGGGGAGAGGAGGCAGGAATAGGTAGCTTCCTCATCAGCCTCAGGCTCTAAATTCTTAAAAGGCACAACTCTCTTTGCCTTAGAGATCTTCTTTCTTAGTCTCCTCAAATAGTTTTTCTTTTGATTCTTAGTAGAAAAGTTAAGTCCAAAACTAGATCCTTCCTCAAAAACAGATTTGACTTCAGTGGGAGGCTCAACAACTGGCTCAGACTGTTTCTGGTCATCACTAATCACTGGAAAGGTAGGTGCAGATCCCACAATCAACTCAACCACTAGAGGAACTTCCTTACTGGCATCCAAACTAATAATCTGGTGTCCATCCATAGAGAGCTCAAGGGTACTGAATCGCATTCCAAAGATGATAGTGCTCCCTTGATCATTAACAGTTGAGGACAACTCTCGGTCGAAAGAGAAGATCAATTGACCAACCATTTAAATTTTTTGAAAGTTAAAGAGAGGATTGAAATTAGATTTCTTTTTAAGAGAAGTGGAAAAGAGTTTGTCATTTTGAAGCTTAAGACTTGCAGAATAGTCTCAACCTTCCAACACATGTTTAGTGGTAAAAAAAAACACACCCAACACACGTTAGGAAGATAAAGAGACTAAATACATGCCGAAAGGAGGGTTTTCTCAAAAGGTCAGCATATGTTAGCCCATAAGATGGTCGTATGGGGTAACATATGAAGGTTTGGAACACCGAGAAAAATTGTTATTATCTTGCTTTCCACATTTTGAAGGAATTTGAATTTTGAATGATTTAAGATGGGTTTTTTTCTACAGAATCCAAAACACAACGGACAGAGTTTCCCCTTGCCCGAAGGCTTATGGAATTGTAAGAAAAATCCAAGTAAAGTAAACAGTCTAACCCTCCTCACTCCTAAAAGTTCAAGGGGAGTAAAGGGGTTAAGACTAAAATACTTCAAAAACTTCTTAAAATCAAAGGTTTTTTCAAACTCCTTTCAATCTTAAAAAGTTGGTATATCGAATGTGACATTTGTTAATCATAATTTTTTTAAAAAAGAATGTTTAGGGACCTGATTTGACACTATCGCCTCATAGGAAATCCCAGGGCAGAAGGTCAAAATCAGGACAATTAAGTTAGCAAATAACAAATTTTGGGAGGTAGAACCTCTCTTTTGATGTTTTAAAAAATTTTCTTTTAGATGTTGGCCTCACTCCCCCAAGGAAGAAATGGGTTGAGGGACCAACGGAAGGAAGGTAGTTAAGACTACCGATGAAACAAAATTTCATTATTATTAAAGATGGAGAGAGAGATTTGTCCCACCGGGTGTGCCATTTTTTTGTTGGTGGAATTTTGAAAACAGGTTTGAAAAATATTAGTTTTCTTTGGGAATTTTAAAATTTAGATTGAATTCTAATTCTATAGGTAGAATTAACTCGTCCAAAAAAAGTATATCACCCAGAAGGACAACAATAAAATTCCTTAACGGTGTTCAGACTTAGAATTATGAAGTTCATCTTGAATATCATGGCTAGATTCTAAAGAGAACTTCATACGGCCCCGAAGGGTCAAAATGAGGTTCAACTAAATATCCAGCAACAATATTCAAGAAGTGTGATCGTTAGGTTCACATCCAAAGCCTTATCAAAGAAAGATGTATCTCCTCGAAGGGAAAAAATATCATTCGATGATAATTCTTTGAATATGATAATAACGATCACTAGTATTTTAAGTTTTCACAAAGAAATCCGATTGAGTTTTGAAAAATCAATTTTTAAAATCAGGTGCGTGTGTGGTTCCAAATCTCCTACGAGTGCAAGCCCTCGTAGTTAATTATATCATAGGGAGACAGAGTCCCCTGCGAAAACTCTCGATTAGAATAAAAATGAAATTTTGTTAGATTATCTAGGAGTGATATAAAAAAAACGAATAGGATTTTTGGAAAATCAAAAGGGAATGGATCAAGATTGAGCAGTTATTAACAGAATCAAATAGAGAAGAGTAGGGGACACTTTGAGATTCCGAAACCATCCGGAAGTGTCCCAACTTAATCTAAGTGTTGGGCTTTATGTTTTAGATTGAAATGATATTTAATTAAAGTTGAGCATTTTATTAGAAATTTGGGATTATATTCCTAAAATTTGGGGTCTTATAATCAAAAATATGCCCCTAATCCTAAATCTAATTTGGACACTGGACCACAGTCATCCGAACCTAACTAATGCAGTGCAATGCCTGGACTTACCCCGACCTGGATTGGGGAGCCAGCTAACCACCTAATCGATTTAAAAGAGATGAGTCCGGTCTTTTATGAACGAGTGGTAGGGACATTGTATTTAAAGTTTTGGAAAGTAGGGGCTGACATCTAGAGATTTTCCTAATTGGCCCTTTCGAGTTATGTTGGGTGCTAAAATGCTAAAACTGATGCAATTAAAATTTTGACTCTTTTAATTTGTATCTAATGCAATGCATGCTGGTCAACAACTTTCAAATCAAATATGCTTGAAATTTTAAAAACATGCTTATAAAATAATTTTTTAGGAGACTGGACTTCCCCAGGTCTGGCACCTCGTCCTCATAGGTCAGATTATCCGGACTCTACCCGCAGGCGGGGAAGGGTCTAAAACAAGGAGAAAATAATGCAGAAATATGCATGCGACCCCGGGGTCGATCCCCGGCTAATTCCCTAGATTCGTTATCTTTCTATGTTTAGACAACTTTCACACCCTCACGAGGGTGTTATTTAGACTCACTAAAATTTTAGACATTTAAGATTTTGAGTAGAAAACTTTCACACCCTCACGAGTCTCACGTATCCTGGCGAAAATAAAAGCGGCACACAATCGCCAAAAAAATAAGAAAAGCAGGCAGTTCTAAAGGCAATCAATTCATCACATAAAATATAAATTAACTAATTAATAAATGTCCATAGGCAAAGTTTCCTTGCTTATTACAAACCAGAATTTTGTAGAAAGTAAAGTGGTCGGGCACCACTGACAATAACCCGGATTCTAAACCTAGTAATGACGCAAGTAGTTTTGAGTGGGATACTCTCAATCTTCAAATCTTCAATCTTGTTCTTCTTTTGACTCCTTTTCTTCAAACTCCTTGGATTCTTCGTGGTAAACTATCCAAATGGATAAGAGGGCACTTCCCTTTTAAGGGGAAGGCCACTCTTTCCTCTTTGGGTATAGAAAAAGTGTGATCCAAATTAGAATTTCCAAATGGAAAAAGGAATACTTCCCAAAAGGGCATCCTTTCCTCTTTGGAATCCAAGCTTTGGACTTATGTATCCCAACTCAAAATTAACTTTCACAACACTTGATAGTTATACAAATTACATTTATTTGAAAATAAAATCTAGACTCTCCTGCAAGGTTATCCTAAGTAGTTAATTAATCAAAGAAGACATATTTCCAAGCAGTTATATATGTGCAGAAAAGAAAGTACAACACACTGGCCACGCTCTTTTATTTGGGGGCTTTAGCAGCTGAAGCACCTGTGTAAGCATTTATAACAATTAATATTTTTTATTGATTTAGCCCCCTTTTACTGCCCTGCATAAGCGTGGCCACCTACAGAAAACTATGTGAACATCCAGATCGTACCTAACCTAAGGGTAATCTAGTCGCCAAACACATCAATCCATCCACATAGTGCAAAAAGTAAGCAGACACAGCAAAGCAATTTCATCCACAACATGTAGTGAAAACTATGAAAAATCCAGCACACAGCAGTAAAGTAAACACCGGCCTAACCTAGATCTAGAGTTGGTTGTCCTAGCACATCATCTAAAGTGTGTGTAAAAGGTCATGAGGCTGGGGTAAATCCTAAGTTGGGTGATTAATCAAAGTTATCTAAAAGTCTAGGTTTGTTAAGGCTTAAAAGGGGTATTTAAGTTAAACATTAAGTATTAGTGAATTAGGAATTTTAATCAAATGTATTTTAAAAGTTAATTGATTACTACCTTTGTTTCACACCGCGGCCGTGAAGTTTATTTCACCTTCCTTGGGGCTAAGCTAATAGCTTCGTATGCCTGGGTTACCCAGTAGCAATCGGGGTTAATTAAGTTATTTTAAATTGGTTGGAATTAAAGGAGTGAGTTAATATTAAGTGGAGTTGATTACTGATTTTAATGGGTTGGTTGAGAATTTTATAATCCTATTAAGAAAATTCTGGAATTTGGAGGAGTTAACAGATTTTAAAGGATTATCCGGATATGCTAACTAAAGGGTCAAAATTTGATTTTTAAAACTAGAGTTAATCTTAAGGGTTTTAAAATTTTAATAAATACTAGACCTAATTATGAGTTGTTAGATAGGTGGTACACTCAATTTGGAGTTTTCTACGAAAAGTTATGATTTTTAGAAGTTTTGTCCCGCTTTGACCTAAGGTCACCTAAGATGTTGAGTCCTTGATTTTGACCAAATTATGGAGGTTTAATATTTTTAGGGAACACTAGATTCTAATTGAAGTAATTATCCATTGAGTTTGATTAGTCTAAATTTTTCTATAATTAATAATGAATTCTAGAAGTTGTACATATTCGTAGGGATTACTAAATTATTACAACTAAGGGGGCTGCTTAAGGATTTGAACCCAAATGAGTCCTAAACTCCTTGGGATCAATTCCAAAGGTCATAAATGACCTAAGGATAGAACAACAAGTGTTTAAAGCCCTTTTGGGATTTTTAATGTCTTTGGGATTAATTAAAACTGGATAACCTTTGATTTTACTTAAGGACTAAGCTAAGATAAATCTAGAGATCAATTTAAGAGAGTTTCAATTCTTATTTTTTAGGGGATTAATTAGGAACAATCATGAACATTTTATGGATTTTATAAGTTAAAGACAATTCATTATCAATTGATTAGAGTTAAAAGGCCATTTCTAAAGAGGATTTTTGAGGCTCCTACTTGGGGAACCAAATGAACTCCAAATTTGATGAAATTTGGACCATAGGATCACCTGACCCTAAGGACTAAACCCACCAAATTTGAGCTCAAATGGAGTACTCTAAGGTGGTTAACTAAAACACCCAAGGTGAGCTCTAAGTCACCTTCAAATCACTATAGGGGTCTATCCTAAGCTTGGATTGGGGCAAAATCAGTGGCTCTACACTTGTTATCCTACACATCATCAGCACACAAAAAATCACACCCTAAATCCCATTGGATAGGTCTTTACCCCATTTTGAATTTAAGGGTCAAACCATGACCCTTAAACTTAAAATTTGGGGAAAATGCCCTTGAACATCTTAAAATGGGGAGATAAAATTTGGACATGTCAAAACACTGACCTAACCAGGGCTTGGGACCATAGGGATTTTGTAGATCTCCCTGAGACCTTTCCAATGAGCCTAAGAACACCTAATTTGGACAAGTGTGGAGGGAGTTATGAATTTTTGATGTTCCCTTGAATTTTTGGAATTATTAATTCGGCCATTACACAGTCAGCGCTCCCTTTACACGCGCCGCGCGCTAATTGGCTGGGTAATCATTGGCGCTAACCGTTAACAGTCGGATTAACCACAGCCATCGAATGGCGGATCGGACGGATGGGATTAAACGCGCTTCGATACTGCGGGATCTAATCCGAGCCGTTGATCAGAATCAACGGCTGAGATTTCATCTTCAACCTCCTGCACGTATCCGAGACCACAAAGCTTCTCCAGCGTGATCCAGGCGATCCCGCCGGCGAACTCTGATGAAATTTTGCAAGGAGGATCAGGACAGTGGAAACCTTCAATCCAACGGTGGAAATCCTTTGGGGTGAAGGTTTCCTTCACACTTGACCGGACTACCTAGCTAGGGAGCTCAGTATGAAGGGATTACCGCAGAGAAGGTCTCAACAAATGTGCGAGTGGGATGCCGAAAGCTTTCATGGGCGCTTGCTCGAATGGATGAAGGGATCGATCTGGGAGCTCGAAGGGAGCGTCTGGGAGGTCGAAGAAGCTATGTAAAATGATTTCGAGCTGTTGCAAACCTATTTTCATGTCTTATGTTTTGATGATTGACAAACACTTTTTCTCTTGGACTACTTGTTGCTTCTAACATTTCAGGAATCGAAGATCGGACGATCAAGCAGAAGCCAAGTTCAGGATTGCGTAGGTTTAGGGTTGAGTCAGTCTGTAATTTTATTTTTTACCTTTTGAGTCTATTTGTAATGGCCAAAAAGACTGATACTAAGTAACCCTTCACACACACACTTGAGAGACTTAGAATTTCTGTTTTTACCCACATCGGCCAGGCCGATTTTCATATCGTCCTGGACGATCGGCTTAAAACAGAAAGTCTAATTAAGGATACTTAATTAAGGAAGCCGACATTAACCTATCGGCCTGGACGATACGTGTATCGGCCAGGACGATAAGCTCAAAATAGAAAGAGATAGCCGCCTTAGACAGTTTAGGCATACTGTATTTTAAATTATCGGCCAGGACGATTCCCGGATCAGCCTGGACGAAATTACCAAATTATGCCTTAATTGATCAGGAAATCAAGAGAGTAATTAAGGATGATTGATACGATCCGATCGGCCAGGACGATTGTGAGATCGGCCTGGACGAGCAAGCCAAATTTCAATCGGCCAGGACTGTTCCCAGGACTGTGCTCAGGGCGATTTACCTCTGATTTGAACTAATAGGCCAGGATGATAGTGAGATCGGCCTGGACGATAAAGCCAAATTTCAATCGTCCAGGACTCTTCCCAGGGCTGTGCTCTGGCTGATCTTCCTTGATTTGTACTAATCGGCCAGGCCGATGTCCATATCGGCCTGGACGATAAAGTCGGCTACTTGCAATTAATGAGCTCCTCTTGAGCTCTTCTATTTAAAGAGCTATTCTTCAATGTTTTTGAGTACCTTTGGCTGCTGCCTTGACCTGAGAAGACCTTGAGGAGAGAAAGAGAGAGAGGGAGAGAGAGAGGATCTTGTGAGGGAGAGCTTGTGAGGGGATTCACAAGGGTTGCTCAAGGATCGCTCTGCTTGTCTTTCGTCTGGAGTTTCTCGTCCGTGGAAGGGTCGGTAGAGGTAAGGAGTTTGCTTTTGGTTGTGGTTCTCTGCCAGCTTCAGGAGGAAGCAAAAGGAGGTGGGTTCTCTGCCTTGCCGGGTGGCAAAAAAGAGTTTCTTGTGAGGGATTCTCCGCCTAGCTGTGGGAACTAAAGGAGAGTCACGTTTTGTAGTGCAATACTTGGATGGTGCCTCCAAGGAGTGGACGTAGGTCGAGTCGACCGAACCACTATAAATTTATGTATTCTTTTTCTTGCTTTCGCACTTTTAAATTCCGCATTTATTTTTGTGGTTTGATTTGGTTTGTGATTTTCTTTTTTTGTCTAAAGAATTTTTTAAATACCAATTTCCCCCCCCCCCCTCTTAGTTAGCTTGGGACTAACTTCATAGGGCTTAACATCCCGAACGAACTTTCACGAGCGAATGTGGATGCTTCTGGTGGTCTGGGGAGCTCGAGCCTATTCGGCCACCTTTTGCGAGCCTGGAGGGCCAAGATTGAGCTGGAGGGGGCTCGGATTGCTGCCAGGTGGAAGATGGCGAAGTCCTAGGAAGGTCGTGGGGATCAAACCGGTGGGCAGCTGTTGGTGGAATTTTGAAAACAGGTTTTGAAAATTATTAGTTTTCTTTGAGAATTTTAAGATTGAGTTCAAATTCTAATTCTATAAGTCAAATCAACTTGTTCGAAAAAATATATCACCCCGAGGGATGAAAATAAAATTCCATAATGGTGTTCAGACTTAGAATCGTGAAATTCATCTTGAATATCATGGCTAGATTCTAAAGAAAACTCCACACGGCCCCGAGGGGATGAGATAGAGTTCAACTAAATAATCCAGTTGTGGTATTCAAGGAGTATGATTACCAAATTCATATCCAAAGCCTTATCAAAGAAGAATGTATCTCCCCAAAGGGAGATAACACCTTTCAATGATAATTCTTCTAATATGATAACGACAGTCATTTTTTAACTTTTCCCAAAGAAATCTAAAAGGATTTTAAAAAGAATAATTTTGAAATCAGGTGTGTGTTGTTCCAAATCTCCTATGAGCGGAAGCCCTCGTAGTTAATTACATCGTAGGGAGATAGAGTCCCCTACGAAAACTCTTGATTAAAATAAGAATGGAATTTTATTATATTTTCTAGGAGTGATATCAAAAAAATCGAATATAATCTTTGGAAAATCAAAAGGGAGTGGATCATGATTGAACATTTATTAACAGAATCGAAGGAAGAGAGGTAGGGGACACATTGAGATTCCAGAACCATCCGGAAGTGTCCCAACTTAATCTAAGTGTTAGGCTTTACATTTTAGGACTGAAAGGAGATTTAATTTGAAGTTGAGCATTTTATTAGAAAATTGGGATTATATTCCCGAAATTGGGGTCTTATAATCAAAGATCTACCACGGATCCTAAATCTAATTTGGACGCTGGACCACAGTCGTCCGAAATTAACTAATGCAGTGCAGAACCTGGACTTACCCCGGCCTGGATTTGGGAGCCAGCTAACCACCTAGTCAATTTAAAATATATGAATCCGGTCTTTTATGAAAGAGTGATAGGGATGTTGTACTTAAGGTTATGGAGAATTGGGGCCGACATCTAGAAATTTTCCTAATTGGCCCCTTCGACTTATGTTGGTTGCTAAAATGCTAAAACTGATGCAATTAAAATTTTGACTCTTTTAATTTGTATCTAATGCAATGCATGCTGGTCGACAACTTCCAAATCAAATATGCTTGAAATTTTAAAAACAGGATTATAAAATAATTTTTTAGAAGACTAGATTTCCCTAGGTCCGGCACCTCGTCCTCATAGGTCAGACTATCCGGACTCTACCCGCAGGTGAGGAAGGGTCTTAAACAAGGAAAGAAGAAGTGTAGAAATATGCATGCGACCCCGGGGTCGATCCCCGGCTAATTCCCTAGATTCGTTATCTTTCTATGTTATTTAGACTCACTAAAATTTTAGACTTTTAAAGTTATGAGTAGAAAACTTTCACACCTTCACGAGTCTCACGTGTCTAGGCGAAAACAAAAGCGGCACACAATCGCCAAAAAACTAGGAAAAGCAAGCAATCCTAAAGGCAATCAATTCATCACATCAAATATTAACCAATTAATAAATATCCATAGGCAAAGTTTCCTTCCTAATAACAAACCAGAGTTATGCAGAAAGTAAAGTGGCCGGGCACCACTGACAATAACCCGGATTCTAAACCTAGTAATGACGCAA
The DNA here is from genome assembly GCF_001605985.2 of Dendrobium catenatum. Classification (NCBI taxonomy): domain Eukaryota; kingdom Viridiplantae; phylum Streptophyta; class Magnoliopsida; order Asparagales; family Orchidaceae; genus Dendrobium; species Dendrobium catenatum. The sequence continues at coordinate 398,471 of NW_021319619.1, forward strand.
GTAATTTTGAGTGGGATACTCTCAATCTTTAAGTCTTCAATCTTGCTCTTCTTTGGACCCACTTCATATAGTACAAATAGTTTAAACAAATCATGCTTCATTTGGCACGAACATGGACGACCCCATTTTGTACTCTGTGAGTCATCTATACAAACTTACCATTGTACAGTACAAACAAATAAAGAATTTCTGAGATCATTTGGGATGAATTGGCACATCCTCATTTTGGACTCTATGAGTGGTCTATATGAAATATTATCATACAGTATAAACATCACACAAAAAATCCCATGCATGATTTGATTAATGAAAATTTGGAAGAATAAATATGACAAACTATCCAATACAATTTAAAAATTATACAATACAATTAGTTTTAAAAATTAAAGTTTTTACTCACCCCCCTACTGTGTGTGCACAGTTACCCAATTACAATCACACTCTATCAGACCCAAGAAAAATAGAAAAATTATAGACTCCATTTTATGAAACCCTAATCTAATCTTTCTTGAAGTCTTCAATAGTCCAGAGTATGATTTCCTTAAAATGTTAGTATACATAAACAATATAAAGAAAATATATCTAATGTATGTTAGGAGAAATAATAATCATAACAATAATATTTTGGTATCATAAAAAAAATCACATGATGTAAAACTTATTCTTGAAATCTAAGTTGCAACAAAAAATGCATTATACCTCAAGATGAATAAATTTTCCAACTTGTTTGACGGCTAAAAATGACCCAAAGTTGATCAAAATAGAGTTTCTCTCATTAGAAACCCACTCCTCTCTCATCAATGATGGTTAGATGCAATCAAAATGAATTAACCAATGGATTTATTTTATATTTAAAGCACAATTAGTGGCCTAGCACTGTGATGCTTGTTAAATAATCTAAATTCAATAACTTAGAGCGTTGTAATACTACTATTTTGTACTTGTTAAAATATCCCCATTAGACTCACCATTTTTTGTTGATTTAAAAAGTAGCTTTGCTTTGGGAAGGGTACAAAGAAAATTAGAATTGAATTTTCTTTAGGAAAAGTTTATTTCTAAAGTTTCAATTTTAAAGTCAAACACATTATTATGAAAGATATATCACCTCAGGAGATAAAAATATCATTCCCTAATGAGTTCAGATAATAGAACTTTAAATTCATCTTGATTATTGTAGTTAATTTGACAAAAGAACTACATATGACCCTGAATAGAAAGAATGATATTTGATCGAGTTTTTAACTTTGATATTCCAAATAAAGTATCATTAATTTCATATTCGAAGTCATGATGATAAATGATCTATATTCCAGAGGAAAGAAAGTATCATTTATTATCGATCGTCTGAATATGATGATATTGATCGTCATTGATTTTAACTTTTTCAAAGAGAATTAATTAATATTTTGAAAACTGATACGGGGACTTAAATCTCCTATGAGCATAAGCTCTCATAGTTAATTAAATCATAGGAAACCTAAATTTTGTACCAAAACTTTCAATTATAATAATCTTAAAAATTTTATTTAGAATTCTCAAGGAGTGTTATCAAGGGAGTGTGGTTTGAATTCTAATTAAGATTGGATCAAATTTGAGCACTTACTTTGGGAGGCCACAAAGAAGTAGGAGGCATTTTTGGATTCTAAAATGATTCAGAAAAGCGTCATTCTACCTTATGTATTTGGCTTATTTTTGTTTGAACAGAAATTTTGATTCAAGTAAATAATTTATTTGAATGGTGAGATTATATTCACAATGGTGGGGTCTTATGATTTTGAGTCTGCGTTGAATCCTAAGTCTAAATTTGAGCACTAAATGTTAGCGGCATAAACTAGCTAATGTAGTGCAAATCTAGACTTATCTCACCCTGGATTGGGGAGTAACTAACCATCTAGGAACTTTAAAGCTATGAATCTAGTTCTTTTTAAAAGATTGATAGACTATTGATTAAGTTTTTATGAATTGGAGCTAATGTCTAGAGTAGATTCTAATTAGTCGATTAATATATGTTGGGTTATTATGCCTCAAAGAATGTTATTATTTTTTTAAAATATTTAGTTTTTTTATATTTCTATGCATGCCAATTAATCTTTGAATCCATAAAACTGATATAAAACTATTTTAAAATTAGGATTAAAAAATACATTTTTTTTTAGAGATTACACAGTATCCTTTTGACAGAACTACACCCTCATAGGCTAGATGGTCTGCCATAATCCATAGGCAGGGAGGTGCCTAATAAGGTAGAGAAGATTTTAATATGAATGCATGCGAACTCTCGATGATCCTAAGCTTACTTCTTAAATTATTAAAATTTTTATACGAGCCTAAAATTTTTATTTAATTTTAGCAGAAAAAGTTTTTAAGTGTACCATCATAAGTCTTTTTCATATTTTAGGCTAAATTAAAAAGTGGCATGCATGAAAAAAATAGAAAAATAGGCAATTTCTATAATGAAAACAACGTAAATAAACAATAAAATACTAAATAAATTTAATATCCATTTGACAAGTGCCACTTAATTACAACCCAGGGTCTATAAAAATTAAAAGTGGCTAGGTACCGTTGATAACAACCTGGATTCAAATCCTAGACATGATGAAAGTAACTTTGAGAATGGGATATTCTCTATCTTCACTTCTTCGTCTTTCTGTGAACTACTTGGATTCATCAAGTCTAGGTATCCAAATAGAAAGAACCTCTCCCCGAAGGTGTGTTTCTTTCCTCTTTGGATTCAAAATCATCCTAACTTGAATCTCTAAATGAAAGGGAACTCTCCCCTCCTCTTTGGATTCTAAGTTGGATGTTTAACATCCCATCTCAAAGATCAACTTTCACAACTCTTGACTCAATTAAATTACATAACATTTAAAAAAAATATTAAAAGATTATAGATAACCTTTATGGTTTTCATAAGTATTTATATAATCAAAAATATCTTAAGCAGTTATATATATTGCTCAATTTAAAACATAATCACGCTTGGCCATGCTCTTTTAATTTGAAGGGGGCTTAGCATTTTTAGCACCTGAATAAAAAATGTCAGTTTAAATTTTAATTCCCCCCCCCCTTAAATTTAACCCTACATGAGCATGAACACATTTTAAAAACTTTATAATCTTCTAACATCCATATCGCTTCTGACCTAGGGGTAATATAATGCCCATCACATCAATTCACAGATTATATAAATAAATTAACACATAAATAAACAATCACATCAATTAATTACATAACTAGTATACAGTGAAAATCATAGAAAACTCAACACACAAATAGGAGAAAAGAAAACACTTGTCTAGCCTAATATTAGAGTTGATTGTCCTAGCAAACTATCTAAAGAATGTACAGTGGGATGTATGGCTTAGATATTTCCTATGTTAAGTAATTGGTTGAAGTTGTCTAGTATTTTAATTTAGTGAAGGTCAAAGGAAATTTTTTATTTAATTTTAAGTATTAATGTTTTAATATTTATTTTAAAATAACTTTTAAGTATTAAATGAATGTTATATTTGTTTACAGTTGGGCCATAAAGTTTATTGCATCTTTTTTGGGGCTAAGTTAATACCCTTGTATGTGTGGGTTTACCAAGTAATAATCAATATTATTTAATTGATTTAATTGGTTGAAAATTAATTGGTTAATAATTTTTAATTAATTGATTAATTGATTTGAGAGATTAAGTTAATTAATGTTTGTCATCAATCATTTAGTGGCGTTCTCATAATGGGCTCGAGAATGAAACCTCCTTAGGATATGTAACCCCACAGCTCAAGGTAGTTCAACCTATAAACCAAGTTGATGTAGTTGAATTAAATTAGGTTAAATAATTAATAATCAATTTATTTTAAGATTTTACACTCTATTGAATCAGTTCATGGCACTATCATAGTGGGCTCGAGGATGATACCTCCTTAGGACACATAGCCCCCGCAGCTCAACGTAGTCCATCGTTGAAAACTTTATATTTAGAGTGTTGGCTATATATTAAGTGGTTAGTTGAATGATTTTAATAATCAAAATAATATTTTTTAGAATTATAATCTTAATTAATTATTGAATTTTTATGACTTGTTTAATGCATTAAATTCCTATTTTCATCGTCGTATTAGTAAAACTGAAGTTAGAGATGATTTAAAGAAAATGAAGGGTGGAAAAGCTGTTGGACCTGATGATATTCCAATAGAGGTGTGGAAATGCTTAGGAGATGAAGGAATTTCATGGCTTACTAAACTTTTTAATACTATTTTGAAGACTAAAAAGATGCCAGATGAGTGGAGAATGAGTGTGTTAATTCCTATTTTTAAGAATAAAGGTGATGCATAAGATAGTGCGAATTATAGAGATATTAAGTTAATGTGTCATACTTTAAAACTTTGGGAGCGAGTTATGGAGCATAGGTTGCGGCGTGATACTAATGTTTCTCAAAATCAATTTGGATTCATGCCGGGTAGGTCGACTATGGAAGCCATACATTTATTAAGAGGTTTGATGGAAAAATATAGAGGAAATAAGGAGGAGATGATATTTATTGATTTAGAAAAAGCATATGATAAAGTTCCAAGAGAAGTGCTATGGAGAGTTCTTGAAAAGAAAGGAGTCAATAATGCTTATATTCAAATCATTAAAGATATGTATGCAGGAGCTATTACATGTGTTCAAACACAAGGTGGCTTAGATGGTTTGGTCACATAAAACGGCGGCCTTGTGATGACCCGGTTAGGAGAGTAGAGGTATTAGATTTGACTTATGTTAAGAAAGGTAGGGGTAGACCTAAAAAGACTTGGTTAGAAAATATTAGGAATGACCTTTCTTTATTAGGTTTAAACGAGAATTTGACTTTTAATAGAACACAATGGAGAAAAAGGATTCATGTAGCCGACCCCACGTAGTGGGATAAAGGCTTGATGTTGTTGTTGTTGTTGTTGTTTAATGCATTAAATTAAGGGGTCAAATTTTGACTTTTTAAATTAAGTTGAAATCTAAAATTTGATATCTTTCCTAAATACTAGACCCCAATGTTAGTAAATAAGCACTAAGTTTGATAGATTTAGAATTTATTAGATTAATTTATGAATTTTTAAAATTTTAACCTCTTTTTTGAGCTATAATTGACCAAAATGTTGACTTTTTGACTTAGACTTATTTCTAGTGGTTTGAAATTTATGATAAATACTAGACCCTTAATGGAGTTTAATGGTTTTGAGTTTTTTAAAATTTGAATTTTTAAAAATTAATTATGAATTTTTGAAATTTGAGTTTTTAATTAAAATTTTAAATTAGTTAATTAAGAAGGTTTTAATAGTTTTGATCCAAATTGATTCCAAATTTTATGGAATCACTCCAAAAGGTCAGGAATGACCCATATGCGTGTTCTTAAGAGTTTGAAAATTATTTAGAATTTTTAATTAATTATTAAATTTTTATTAAATCTAAATTAAGTTTAAATTAACGGTTTGATCATGGGGCTTTTAATTTTTTTAGGTTAAGGGATTAATTCTAATCAATTTGTTTTATTTTTTTGTATTTTTTTTAAATTTAATTTAAATTTATTATGACTTTTTAAAATTCAAGGATAATCAAGGGGGTATTCTTGAATTAATCAAATTTATCACCTAATAACTTTTAAAATCAATAAATTCCTAACCTAAGGTAGGTAATGTAACTACATTTATTTGTTTTGAATTTCACCCCTTTTGGGTGCATATTGAAATTTTTAGATTTTCCTAAATTACTCAATGTTGTTCTTAATTTTTGTCCTTAAGTGTCCCTAAGTTGTATGAGTTTATAATCAAAAGTCTATAAACCTTAAAATATACACAATCAATCATATCACTATTGACCCTGAATTTGTCAAACCCCTGGTTAGAGGAGTTGACTTGGTCAAATTGGCTAAGCCATGCCTCAAGACCACCATTTTTGGGTTTTAAGGGTCAAAACAAGTCTCTTGAGCCCAGACCCATGCCCTAGGTCAACCTGGTTGACCAGATTAATGTGGGTTGACCCAAATTGACACAAACTACTTGTAATTAATCTCAAATCAATTTCATGGCTTCTAGACTCAATCTATCACCTCCCTTGGGTTACATGGGTCATAATAAGTTCATTGAGCTCAGACCCATATCTTTGGTCAACCTGGTTGACCAAGTCAACCTAGGTTGACCCGTTGAACCCTAATGGGTCAATTTAAGCTCTATTCAAATTCAAACCTACCCTTGGCTCAATCCATTCATCCATTGGGTCAAATTGACTAAGTTGACCAAGTCAAGTTGACTTGGCTAACCCAAGTATTCCCTAGTCAAATGTGACCTAATTTGGTCTAATTGGGCCATTTAATGCTTTCAAATCATTGTCTATTGCTCCTTGGACTCAAATCCTGTGCTAATGAACTCAATCTCCCTACTAATTCACCTTAAAATAGATCTAGGATACCTATAAATAAGAGGAATTAGGGTGTTTGAGGGACCTTTTACTCATAACTCTTTCCCTAGTCTCTCAGCTCCTAAAATTTTTTGAGAGAGCTCCCATACACTTCTTCTACCATCCCCAACTCAAAGCCACCGTTAAAACCTCGCAGGAGGTGAGATTTTTGATGAATTGAAGGCTTAGAGCTTCTAAATTCTTTTCCTGTCGATCCGTAGCTCTTCGGAATGCAACTTCTTCTAGAAAAAGGAGCATGAATAATTTACAAATTCAATAAGCCCGAGATCTCCTGAATCCACCATGTGGATTAGGTAAAATCATAAACCCTAGTCTAGGAAACTAAGATTTAAATTACTCTTCGTCTACTGCATTTTTGAATGCAATTTTATTCCCTATCAATAATCTTCATGCATGCTTCTTATGGTTAAAGTTTTAATAATTCTAATCTAGTATTTGGTGAGAACATGATGTTTTATCAATTTAGGCCTCAATTTAGGTTCATGCTTGCGTAGGACGGATCTGGACCATTGGATCCTCGATTAACTATCTAGATCCCGTCGTACAATCTCTTAGATCTAACATGCGGTCCGCTCAGCTGTTGGATCGAGTTGTTCAGCTCGATCAAAGCCATCCGTCCAAAATAGTGAAGGATCGAATGGCTCTCACACTTTGCCTACGTGGCTAAGTGAAATCCCGACCGTGGCTATTATTGTGCGGGTAATGCACAATGATTAGCTTATGGGCCACTAGGAAATGATTGCTTCGCAGACCAAGGAGCCAGTCCTGGGTTGCCATGTGTCATCCTGAGGCATTTTTTGGGTTATTTATTTATTTTAATTGATTTTAAGGTTATCTTAACTTAATAATTCATATAAAATACATTTTTCGTCCAAAAAAATATGTATAATAGATCAAATTGATCATATTTTAATCTTCTTTAATTTAAAAATAATTTCAATTAAAAATATTATATATATAATTAAAATAATATTTAAATTGTATTTCGGTGTGCAATACCTGGTTCTTTTTCAAAAAATTATGGATTTTATTTTAAAACTATTTTTAATAACCAAAATTTATTTTTTAGAAATGTTTATGTATTATTTAATTAGTTGATTATTTAAATAATATCTAAATATCTAATATGGTAATTATTTTGAAATCTAAAAAAAATATTTTCAAAATATCTTGAAACCTCTCTTGGGTCGCTAGTGGATCTCCGCTATACCTTTTTGTTAAAAATTGATATATTTTTTATTATCTTATTTTCTAAAATTTATATGTATTTTATGTTACTTTAAAACTAAATATATTATTTAAATCCCTAACTTTTGGAGATCCATTCATTAAATTTTAAACATATGACATGCATATGAACACCATTCATGGGGGAGGGGATTAGTGGGTGGTTGAGTCCCAATCATTCACTAATCACTTCTGTAAACATGCTTCACTTATTTTTCTTTTGCCTTCTTTTGCATGTATAAAATGCTCGAGCACTTAGTCTAGGCCCTCCTAGATCTTAGTAATTGGTGTGTTTACTATTTTATGCACTCCCTTCATGTTATCTTAAGGGTAAGTCCAAAACTTACTTTAAAAAACATTTAACGTAGTGACACCTTAAGGACAATAATTAAGAACCCATCCAACAAACTTAGGAAAATTCTAGGAGCTAGGATAGATCCATGTTTAATACATTTTGCAATTCTGAAAAAAAAAAGGGATAGATCCATGAATGATATGAAACTTCTAAAATTTAAACTTAGTGACATCATAAACCTTCAATAAATTTCTAATAATTTTTAGGAGCCTTTAAACCCCTTAATTAACAAACCCTATTTTACGCATAATTAGTGCCCCATTAACTTCCAAAAAATTCAAATAAATCCGTTTCAACTCAGAAAATTACCTCTAATACCTTAAACTCTTAAGAATTCGGCTCTTAACCTTAGTTAATTAGAGAACCTTAATTGGACTTTAATTTAAACCTTAATTTAGTTTGGATTAAAATTCACTTTTTTACCCTTATTAGGTAATTAAAAATTACCAAAAATTCCAAATTTTTTCCCAAATACTTGGGAACATCTTCTTAGGTCATTCCTGACCTTTAAGGGTGATTCCAATTAGTTTGGAGTTGATTTGGATAAAAACCCCTAAAGTACCCCTAAATAAACAATTTCAATAATTCATTAATTATCTTAAATCTTCTAAAATTCATAATTTTGCCTAGAAAATTCCAGATCCATTAAACTCAAAGCCTAAACACTACTTGTAAGGCCTAATATTTAATTAAAATGCTAGAACCCCAAAACTTAGATTATTTACCATAGTAATCTTTTGGACCCCCTCAACCTATCACATAGGAGGACCCGAGACCTTCCAAAATTGATTAATATAAGTTAAACTTTAAAGATCACTACCGTAAGCATTAAAACCAATTCACAATTTGAAATTAACTTAAATGGATCCTAATTTATTAATATTTAAACTTTAACTAAAATTTTCTTTTTAGACCTTCAACAAATCTGAACTTTAGGCAACTTGAACTAACTATCCTACCTAGGACCTATCTAAAGCCACACAAGACTACTACACACACATAGATGTGTCAGGGAACCACTTCTATCTCTAGAATTAGGACTGGTGTTTACTTTTTCTTCTTTCTGTGATGTGATGCTTTATGTGTGACACGAGTGCTGATTTGATTACTTTTGTTTGTTGTGATAATATTTATTTTATTATTATGCTTTTTGAGATTTGATTTTGCTATGATTTATGCGTTAGATTGCCCATGGGCTAGGGCCACTTTTATACTAACCAGTCTTATATAGGTGGCCACACTCATGCAGGTCTAAAATAAAGGGGGAAATAAGAATTAATGCTTTAATACTAACAATATTTTCTATAGATGCTTCAGAGACTACTTAGCCCCCTTTAAAATTAAAAGAGCATGACCAAGTGTGTTTTCCTTTCTATATATACATAACTATTTGGATTATTCTATAAACTACTTAATATTTTTATTAGGATAACCATTGAGGAGTCCGAGTCTATTTTTTTTTATAATGTAATGTAATTTGTAATTATTATTGAGTTATGAAAGTCTTCCAATGTACAGCATTTCAAATACTTGGTACATAAAGAGAATAAGAAAGGCCTCTCAGGAAATTTCTTAGTCATTTGGGTACCCTTCTAGAGGATGAACCACATGGAGCCCAAAGGAGACAATCTAAAGGGAGATGATCTGGAGAAGGATGATCCACTCGAAGATGGAGACTTGAAGATGAAATGCATGAATTTTAAGAATTGCATCATTTCTTAGTATTAGAATCCAGGTTATTATCGGTGGAGCCTGACCACCATTACTTTTATACAGACCCTAGGTTATATTTATATGGCACTTGCCATTGACTTTCTTACTTTACTATGTTATTGATTTATATTGATGTATTTATTTTTTGAGTGTAGTAGAAATTATCTTCTTTTTTTTTTTTAAGTTTCTTTCTTTCATGTGTTTGGCCTAATTTTTGTTAGGCTCTCTAGGACAAAAAATATTTTTCTACTCGTTATTAATATTAAAAATTTTACGATCTAAATAACTTAGAAACTTAATAACCTAGGAAATAGCCAGAGTCATTCAAGGTTGCATGCATACTATTACATCTCTATCCCTCCTTCTAATAAGACACCTCTCCGCCTATAGCTAGAGTCTGGATAATCTGGCATATGAGGATAAAGTATCGGACTTGGGGAGGACCAGTCTTATCTAAAAATTATTTTTTATAAGTCGATTTTTAAAATCTTATGCATACTTGATTTGCAGCTTTTTAACCAGCATGCATCATATTAGAAACTAACTAAATTAAAATTTTAGTTGTGTTAGCTCTAGGAACATTCACCCTATATAAGTCTAGGGCCAATTAAGAAACTCTATATATGTCGGCCCTACTTCATAAATAAACAACCTATCCATCTTTCATAAAGACTGAACAATATGAACTTTAAGTGCCTAGAGGGTTAGCTGGCTATCTTTTTAAGGTAGAATATAATCCCAGATTGTATTAGTTAAGACACAATTATTAGTGTTGGTTAAACACTAAAACCACCTTAGATTTAGGGTTCAAGACTACTACATTGGGTATCTCATAGTATGCCAAAATAGTGGGTAAGTTTCCTATTCTTCAGGGACTATAAATCCTACTTATTCGCGTCACATGAATAATGCCACTTCCATCTTTTCCCTCTGTATATTTTGAGTGTTTGAGTTTCTTTCTCTCCTCAAATATTTTAGTCCCTCCGAATGTCAGTGTGAGTCGTACATGTTGATTAAGCCCATTTTGACCCTTTCTTTCCTTTTGAGTAGGACTTTCTAGTCCCCTTTGTGTGATAATCTCCTTTTCAGGAAGAATAACATCAGATTTTTAATTGAGAGTTTTCTCAAGCCCTAGGTTTGAGATGTAATTAACAATGGTGGCTTATGCTCGTGGGAAATGGAACTCCACCATCAAATAAACCTATCTCGAGCTGATGTATCAGTTGGGGGAAACTTGTTATTTTGATCAGGTCATATATATTACAATCCATCGAGATGCATTGGAGAAAGCTGCTGTTCTCAATAGTTAATCATATATACAATCTAATCTACCCTCCTATTGGCCCATTTATAAAGCGTCTAGAGGCCTGCAATCAATTCTATCCCATGAGGTTGTGCGGTCGTATACCCTCTTCTACTCGGCAGCTGTGGCAGTGTCCTTTTAAAGGTCCACAAGTTTCTAGCAACCATGATGGGACCTATTTCTCTCTCCATCATTGGATCCTATATTATTCTTCCTTGTCTGTACTCTATGATTGGTACTTCTTAGATTAGGTCTATCCTACTCTTAAAAAGGTTCCTTTCTTAGTTAGGTTCCCTTCTTAGCTAGGATTTCCCGTAGCTTTGGTCCCTTTCCTTTTGACTTTCTAGCCATTATGTAGCATATCAATTATATTCTTCCCATTAGTTTCTTATGTTTGCTCAGCTCTCTCACCCTAAGACTATCGAGAAGGCCCCAACATCTTCCTACCTCATGTAAATATCTCTCTGTATTCGTACTCTCTGAAAGGTTCCTTCTTAATTTTCGGAAGTTTGTGTGGCCATAATGATTTTTCCTCTTCCACACGATGTTCATTACAAAGAGTATAAGGCTATCCTTAAAGGTGACACGCTGATACACCACATGGATATTTTTGCTATTATAAATGCACACCAATCACATTAGATTCAGTACATAAAACAAATAATTCAAACCCATTTCTAAGAGGTGATATTGGGTCCATACCCACCTAGGTTAATCAGGTGTGGTGATGTTGATCCAATGTCTCTAATTAAAATCCATTTTATTTAGGTGATATTGGGTCCATGCCCACCTAAGCTAATCAAGTATGGTGATGTCGATCAAATGTCCCTAATTCAAATCCATTTTTTTTAATAGGTGATACTGGGTCCATGCCCACCTAGGTTAATTATGTATGGTTATGTTGATTCAATGTCCCTAATTCAAATCTATTTTATATAGGTGATATTAGATCCATGCCCACCTAGGTTAATCAAGTGTGGTGATGTTGATCCAATGTCCCTTATTTAAATCCATTTTATATAGGTGATAATGTGCCCATGCCCAACTAGGTTAATCAGGTATGGTGATGTTTATCCAATGTCCCTAATTCAAATCCATTTTTTCTAATAGGTGATACTGGGTCCATGTCTACCTAGGTTAATCAGGTGTGGTTATGTTTATTCAATGTCCCTAATTCAATTATGTTTTTTATAGGTGATACTGGGTCCATGCCCACCTAAGTTAATCAGGTATGGTGATGTTGATCCAATGTCCTTAATTCAAATCAATTTATTTCTAGTAGGTAATATTGGGTTCATGCCCACCTAGGTTAATCAGGTGTGGTGATGTTTATTGAAAGTCCCTAATTTAAATACGTTTTTCTATAGGTGATATTAGGTCCATGTCCATATAGGTTAATTAGGTGTGGTTATGATGATCCAATGTCGCTAATTTAAATCCATTTTTTTAGAGGTGATATTGGGTCCATGCCCACTGAGATTAATTAGGTTTGGTGATGTTTATCCATATCCCTAATTTAAGTCCATTTTTTTAGAGGTGATACTGGGTCCATGCCCACTCGGTTAATTTGGTGTGGCAATGTTGATCTAATGCCCATATTTGAATTTTTTTCTTCTATCTATCGTGATACGATAGTTGATCTTACCCAGTTTTACTTGACACTCCCAAGTGTGGTCTGGGATATCAAAACTAATAATTCAAACTAATTTCTAAGAGGTGATATTGGGTCTATATCAACCTAGGTTAATCAGTTGTGATGATGTTGATCTAATGTATCTATCAAAATCTCTTTCTTCTATCGATCATGATTTAATATTTATTCTTACCCAATTTCACCTTACACCCTCAAGTGTGGTCTGGGTATAGAAACTAATAATTTAAACTTTCCTTGAGAGGTGATACTATGTTCATGCCCACCTGTGTTAGTCAGACGTGGTGATGTTGATCCAATATCCCTATGTAAATTCCCTTCTGCTATTGGTCAGGATATGATAGTTGTGCTTCCTAGTTTAACTTGGCATCCCAAGTGTGGTCTGGGATATCAAAACCAATAATTCAAAGTTTCTCTGAGATGAGATACTGGGTCTATACCCACCTATGTTAGTCAGGTGAGGTGATGTCGATCCACTAACTATATGTTAATTTCTTCCTCATAACAATTTTCTTTATAACTATGTTCCCAAAAATGTTCACTCAAGTTGAATGGGGTCTGGGATATCCAAAACCATTCACTTAAATGTGTGATACTGGGTGTATACTAACCCACGTTAGTGGGGAGAGGCATTATTGATCCACTTTACATATATAAATTTCTTTCATCCTTAAAGGATGTGATGTTGCGGATCTATGGTTTATAATTTTGATGATAGCAAAAAAAATATTCTTTCTCTACGACTGCTTTCTACTAACATTTCAGGTTCACACAATCAAACTGCAATGTGGAATCAGCTCAAGATTGGGTAGACTAGGTCTGAGTTAGTTTGTACACTTTTTCCTTTCTTGAGTCTATTGTATTTGGTGTGGCTCCTTATGCTTTATAACTTGGAAGATTTTCTAATTGTTCCTTAGAGTTTACTGTTTTTGGTAATATCGTCCGGGATGATATTTATATCAGCCTGGACGATCTATTCAAAAGCAAAAACCCTAATTAGGGCATCCTCATTAAAGCAGCCATCATAAACTGATCAGCCTAGACGATACATGTATCGTCCAGGATGATAGGCTCAATTCAGGAAAAATCAGCCGCCATGATCAGATTAGGTATTATTTCTTTTAGGCAATCAGCCGGGATGATATACACGTCGTCCAGGATGATTTAACTCAATTATTCCTAAATTGATCTTGTATATTTAGAAAGAAATAATGACTAATTGATACGATCACATCGTTTGGGACGATCGTAGAATCAGCCAGGATGATGGCTTGGATGATTTACATCGGCCAGCATCTATTCTGGGCGATGATCAGGACGATTGAAATCGGTTTTAAATTAATCGTTCGGGACGTTCGTGATATCATCCAGGATGATGTAACCAATTTTCTTCTAATCATCTCAAATTGTCCCGACTGATTGGGATTAAATTATACTGATCGTACAGGATAATATGCCTATCGTCCTAGATGATAATGTCAGTAACTTGCATTAATGAGATTGTTTTGAGAACTTCTATTTAAGCTTTGTCAAGGCACTTTTATAAGTGTCTTTCGCAGCCATTATAGCTTCGTTCTTTTGGGGGAGACTTGAAGAAAGAGCTTGAAAGGGGGTGAGGAACGAGTGAAGTCTGATAGGGAGAAGATCCCGTGAGGGGGGACTCAAGGAAGCGTGGAGGGGATTCCATATGGTTGCTCCGGCAGGCTTGCATCTTAATACCGTCGGATTCAAGGCTTATCTTGAGGGAATTTAACCAAAGAAGAAGTTCACTTTGGTGTCAAAGGACCCGGCGACTCCGCCGCACTGGGGAAGGTGAAAGTGATTTTGTAAGGGCTTCTCCACCTTGCTGTGGGGGCTAAAAGAGAGACACTTATTTTAGTGCAATACTTGGAGGGTTCCTCCAAGGAGTGAACGTAGGTCAAGATTTGACCGAATCAATATAAATCCGGTGTGTTGTTTCTTATTATTTGCTTCCGCACTTTAATTTTTGCATTTGTTTTGTTTGTGGTGATTTTGGTTTGTACTTTGCTTAAAGTTTCTTCTTTACCAATTCACCACAACAATAACAACAACAACAACAACATCAAGCCTTTATCCCACTACGTGGGGTCGGCTACATGAATCCTTTTTCTCCATTGTGTTCTATTAAAAGTCAAATTCTCATTTAAACCTAATAAAGAAAGGTCATTCCTAATATTTTCTAACCAAGTCTTTTTAGGTCTACCCCTACCTTTCTTAACATAAGTCAATGCAAATAGCAATACTTGAATTAAAACCCAATCAATCATAAAATTAATTTGATAAATTCAGTGATGATATAGAATAACATAAAATGAGAGAGTAATGGTAATTTAACTTTTAAAAATTGGATTTCTAATGTATAAAATTTAAATAAAATCAAGAGCACTAATCAAGTCAATATCAAATTATGGCGATAAAATAAGATCAAGAAACAAAAGTATCAAAATGAGATAAATCCTGCCCCATGTCAGTACATGCAAAAAATTTCCCACTCTTTGTAAGCTTTCAATCTCCCATCTCCATAAACTCTGAACCAGCTCCCACCACCCCTCACAAGCCCCGCACTCCATATCGCTTGTCTTCAAACTCTACGCACCATTCCTACCATCTAATCACATCCTAAACTACTAATAATCGAGCCCTCTCGCTCTCCTAATCCTCGCAAATAATCACCTCAACCCTCAACATATCTCAAACTCCAAACAAAACTACCCTATTAGCAATTTTCTTCTACATAGTTCTAAGCACCTATAAAAGTCCCATCCTTTCTAAGCCAATCCAAGCCAAAAGCACATCCTTTAGCTTCCTTTCATCAAGACTACACCAAATAAAAATAGTCATCTATCTTCGATAATTCCATCACCTACCACTCCATCAATTTAGTATCAACGTATCAAAGCAAACACGGGAAATAACAAGGACACAAGGTATAGCAACATTTCATCAAGAAGTTGGCTTTAGCAATTGAGAAGGTTGGTAAGAAAATTATTTGTTAGTGGTTATTCTTATTGCTTGATAAAGGAGCATACACCACCAAAATTTATTCCTGAGCTTTCATTCATTGTGCAAGTTAGCTGATACCCATTAAGAAATTCAAGTATGCCCTTCATCAATCATTTAACAGCATGAGAGATACATTCAATTTGATGAGGAAGTAGAATACTACAACAACAACAACTAGCCTTTATCCTACTATGTGGGGTCGGCCACATGATGACGAGAGAGTACAATAATCAAATGAATTTTTTTGCTTAACAAAATGAAATTCCAAGTACAACTTTTTTGATAGTGTTCTGATTCCATTGAAGGAATTCCTTCATCATAACTAATAAAAGGAATGCTTGACACTCTCTCCATTGCCAGTAACCTTGCCTTAAATATAACTTATCAAATATCAAACAAACCTCCTGCAATTGCAATTCAAGGTCAATATGCTTCTATTACTTCCCCAATAATAGTAAGTACTTGCAAAAAATTTAATTCACTCCCTTGCAGGAGCCACATGTGCAGGTTGATCCTCTTCAACCTTTTATGCAACTTAAAAAAATCATAGCCATTTTAAGATGGAGGGGTTAGTTGAATGCAAGTGAAGAGACCAATTTCAAACAAGATAATAAACTTTGAGGAACTTTTCTACAGTTCAAAGAAAAAGTCAAAGTTAAATGGATGATCTTGTCATGACAAATGTATCAAATCATGCATGCATAATTTAAATAAATTTCTAGAATTTCTATTTCAATTTAGTTATGTATTTTCACTGAAATTACAAGTTGAGATGTATTCGACATGCAAAAGTGGCCATGCAACCATCAACTTCATTCTAAACCATGCAAATTTCATCAAATGCAAAACTAAGCTAAAAAAACAACCCATGCATGGATTCAAATCTTTTGGCTGGCCAACAAAGAAACTCAAGGATCAAGGCTCTCAACATTCTTATTACTCTCCCAAGGTTCATGCAAAAGGAAATTGAAGTGGCCTTTTAAATTTCCAAAAGGCCTGTATGGAGAGTGGTTCGTCCCCCTTGATTCCTTCAAACCATCCCCATTAGTTTATTGTCTCTCTATCTTCTATACAATTTTTATTTTCTTTTCGATATAATGTCTATATATGAATTCCAATAAAAATTCTTTCTTCAAGAGGTATATTTTGTATTAATTCTTCTAAGTCATTCCAAAAATTTAATTTAGAACTCATATCCAAACCTACTAGAGGAGCATAAGCACTTATAATATTAACAATCTTATCATCAACAATAATCTTTAAAGCTAAAATTCTATCTCCAATCCTATTAATTTTTATAACATTATCCTTTAAACTCTTATCTATAATAACACCTACACCATTTCTAGTACGACTCTTACCCAAATACCAAAGTTTAAATCCTAAACTATCAATTTCCTTAGCCTTCTCTCCAACCCATTTAGTTTCCTGAATGCACAAAATATTTAACTTCCTATGAATCATAATATCTATTAATTCCATTAATTTTCCTGTAAGAGAACCTATATTCCAAGTTCCTATCCTAATTTTAGTTTCATGGACTAGCTTCTTTGCCCACATTTGTTCTTGATGTGGAAACCCTTGCCTATTTAACACTGCACCCGGGCGCCGGTGCAGCGGCCCTTGCACACTTGTCACTGTATTCAGGCCATACAGCGCGTCATTTCCAGGGGACGCCCTAGCATTAACACAATTTCTTAAAGGATTCATGTCATTATTGTTCGACAAGTTTTACGCTGGCTGTCGACTACCTAACGCAACCCTCCACTTTTCTCATCCAGGACTTGGGACTTGGCAACGGCAGTGTTAGAGGGTCTAACATTACCAATTCACCAATTCACCACTCTCTTTATTTAGCATTGGGCCAGTTTTATAGGGCCTAACATCTTTAACAAACTTTCAAGTGGTATCAGAGCGGGATTCATAAAAATTGAGTTTGAAAACTTTTTGAATTTTGATCCATGTCTAATTTTTAAGTCATAATATTCTAGAAGGTTATTCAATCACCCACCAGACCACCTTTGTTTGAAAATATTACATTTGATTTTTGGAAAATTTGTATGTCTATTTTTTTGCAGTTAATTGAATTTTGCATGTGGCATATGATTTTAACTGGTTATTCAATACCGTCATGTATTATAGATGGAATTAAAACTGACATTCCTTTTAGTCAATGGAATAGAGATGAACGAATCAATGCTCAATTGAATGCAAAATCTTTAAATTGTTTTTTTTGTGCTTTAAATTCTAAAGATTTTATGTTAATATCCACGTGCACTACTGGTAAGGAAGTTTGGGAAAAGCTACATAGCATATACGAAGGCACTAGTGAAATCAAGCAATCCAAGTTGAATATGTTAATGCATGATTTTGAACTGTTTTCCATGAAACCTTATGAGACGATCTTAGGCATGTATACCAGATTCATTCAAATTATAACATCATTGCATGCCTTAGGAAAATAATTTTCAAATTTTGAAAAAATTAACAAAATTATTCATTGTCTACTGGATAATTTTAATGCTAAAGTAGTTATTATTTGTGAATCAAAAGATTTGAATGAATATTCTATTGATAGTTTGATTGACTCACTCATTTCATACGAGCAAGGTTTGGGTCAAAGACTTTTTGATTGAGGTGAAACGATTGTTTTAAAAGCTGAAGATACATAAAAATATAGCTTAGTTGGTGATGAATGTATGGCTTGTCAAGCAAATCACAAAGCTCGCCAAAGCATAAGCAAAAGTAGAAAAAATATAAAAAAGGTAAGGATGTTCATATTTCTTCTGATATTATTTGCTTTTGATGTTGGAAGCCTGGACATATGAAAAATCAGTGTCCTAATTTAAGAATTCTTCTTGTGAAAGAAAAGGATAAAGCGAAACAAATTTTAAATTGGGGAAATAATGAAAAGCAAAAAATCTCTCGGACAGACCTGGTCTCCGAAGCATCGGACCAGGAGCAAGATGGTGCTTAAACCTTTGTTTATTTTTATGTTTACATGTTTTGTTTGTCCTTTTATTTTTGTGATTTTCTATTTTTTTCTTACTTTTCTTTTTCCATTAAAATTTTATGTTTCTTTTCTCTGATCAACACACACATCACCTTTTTAAAAATGAAAAACCTACCTCTTATTTTTTCTTGAATTTTTATAAAAATTATATTTGACTTCTCTAAAAATAGTCAAAGAAAGGAAACTCATGATTTTGACTCTCAATCTCTGTTTCCTTAAAGAGGTTATTCTACTTTTGATTTAAAATATTCATCATATTTTAAATTAGATTTTTGAAACTAATTTTTTTTCGTTTCCTTACATTTTATCTATCACATAGGAATCTTTTGCAAGATTGTTGAATCTACCAGATAATTTTTTTAATCAAGTAGTTCATTGCGTCAATAGAATGGGTTTACTTTTGTTTTTAAAATTTCAGAAAGGTAGCATATTAAAAAGAAATGGACAATGACGCCAAATAAAAAAAAAGTGGCCAATGACGCGCAATGACGCCAAATTGAGAAAGATACACAAAGTGTATCAAAAGCAAAAGATGTGCAAAGTGTGCCAAAAACTTGACAAGAGGCATAAAATGAGCCCACAAAGAGTATGCTTACCTTTCTGTTTTTTATTCAAAGCATAAGAAAACCCTTAATATTTTCGATACTTGATTTTTTAATCTTGATTCCTGATTCAACAATTCGTGCACTAATATTCTATTAGATATATTTTATAAAAGGAGTTTTGAAAAATGATTGTTTCTATCTCTAATTTATTTCATGATTTAGATATTAAATTAAAAAGTTTTTTAGGCTTTTAAAAGGAACTAGAGTTTGGATTATCAAATTATTAATTTCTAACCTTTTCTGGGCTATGTGTTGTCAATACAATTCTATTAAGTTTTTTGATTAAAACTAAGAGGTAACTTTCTCATTTTAAGAATATTTATTTTTTCATTAGACCATGGAACATTTTTGTCTTTTGTTTGTATTGTTTTTTGTGCCTCCTCTCTTTTTGATAATATCAAAGAGGGAGAAAGTACTATTGAATTTGAATCCTTTTTATTTAAAACAACAAAAATATTTTTTTCTCCCTATTTTTTAAGGTGTTATTCTAGTGAGGGGGAGATTAGGTGAAAATATTCCTTTTTATAAATTCAAATTGAAATGTTTGCCATCATAAAAAAGGGAGAGATTATTGAGGATCTATGGTTTATGATTTTGATGATAGCAAACAATTCTTGTTTCTCTATGGCTGCTTTCTACTAACATTTCAGGTTCACACAATCGGACTGCAATGTAGAATCAGCTCATGATTGGGTATACTAGGTCTGAGTCAGTTTGTATACTTTTTACTTTCTTGAGTTTATTGTATTTGGTGTGGCTCCTGATGCTTTATAACTTGGAAGATTTTCTGATTGTTCCCTAGAGTTTATTGTTTTTGGTAACATCATCCGGGACAATATTTATATCATCCTGGACGATCTATTCAAAAGCAGAAACCCTAATTAGAGCATCCTCATTAAAGAAGCCGTTATAAGCCGATCGGCCTGGATGATACATGTATTGGCCAGGACGATAAGCTCAATTTAGAAAGAATCATCCGCCATGATCAGATTAGGTATTCTTTATTTTAGGCAATCGACCAGGACGATATACACATCATCCAGGATGATCTAACTCAATTATGCCTAAATTGATCTGGTATATTTGTAAAGCATTAATGGCTGATTGATATGATCACATCGTCCGGGACGATCATAGGATCAGCCAGGATGATGGCCTGGAAGATTTATATTGGCCAACATCTATTCCGAGCGATGATCAAGATGATTGAAATCGGTTTTAAATTAATCGTCCAGGATGATCGTGATATCATCCAGGACGATGTAACCAATTTTCTTCTGATCGTCTCAAATCGTCCCGGCTGATTGGGCTTAAATTGTACTGATCGTACAGAACGATATGCCTATCATCCTGGATGATAATGTTGGCAACTTGCATTTATGAGCTCATTTTGAGAACTTCTATTTAAGCTTTGTCAAGGCACTTTTGTAAGTGTCTTTGGTAGCCATTGTAGCTTCGTTCTTATGGGGGAGACTTGAAGAGAGATCTTGAAAGGGAGTAAGGAACGGGTGTAGTCTAAGAGGGAGAAGATCCTGTGAGGGGGGACTTAAGGGAGTGTGGAGGGGATTCCACACGGTTGCTCCAGCAGGCTTGCATCTTAATACCTTTGGATTCAAGGCTTGTCTCGAGGGAAGTTCACCAAAGAAAAGTTCAGTTTGGTGTGATAGGACCCGATGACTCCGCCGCTCCAGGGAAGGTGGAAGTGATTTTGTAAGGGCTTCTCTGCCTAGGTGTGGGGGCTAAAGGAGTTACACTTGTTTTAGTGCAATACTTGGAGGGTGCCTCCAAGGAGTGGATGTAGGTCAAGATTTGATCGAACCACTATAAATCCGGTGTATTCTTTCTTATTATTTGCTTTTGCACTTTAATTTTTGCATTTATTTTATTTTTGGTGATTTTGGTTTGTACTTTACTTAAAGTTTCTTCTTTACCAATTCACCACTCTCTTTATTTAGCCTTGGGCCAATTTTATAGGGCCTAACTTCCCTAACGAACTTTTGTATGATATTAGGTCCATACCAACCCATGTTAGTGAGGAGTGGTAATGTTGATCCATTATCCATATTTAAATTCCTTTCATCCTTAAATGATATGATACTAGGTCCACAACCACCCATGTTAGTTGGAAGTGGTAGTGCTGATCCATTATCCATATATAAATCCCATTATTATATCCATTTTGTTTTGATTATGCTCCCTAGTTTTACTCGTACGGTGAATGTGGCCTGGGTTAATAAAGCCAACCATATCCCCCCTCTTTCTATTATTTTAAATCTTTTGATAAATTTGCTTAAGGAATTCTGTTGGCATTTGGATAGCCGTGGCCACGACATTTTGTCCTCTACCACAAGGTAACTAGAAGTCAAATTGGGAACTCTCAAACAACTTTTTCCCTAAAAGTTATTACAATAACCTTTGCTTTCTCCTAACATCCCTACACGAATCTGTGTCAGGATGGTGTTGAGGTGACTTTCACCTTCTATCCTACTTTTTTGATGTAGTCAGGCAGGTAGTTGGTTACTTACCTTGTGGGGTGCCTGACAATGTCCATGGGAGGCATACCCCCACCTAAATTACCTTTACTTTTTCCCTCACATCCCTACACAGAGATATGTTAGGTTGGTATTTAGGTGACTCTTTCCTCTTCACATCATTGCAGGTATATACGTTGGGTGATTGCGTTGAGTTTAATTTCTTTGTCCTACTTTTGGCATCTGCGCTAAGTAGGGACTCTACTGCAGGCAAATACACCAGGAAGAGGTGACTTTTTTCTTTTAGCCTATTGCAAGCATATGCACCAGGTGGACATAAGGAAAGTATTGACACTCTTACCATCATATACTTTTCATCTCAAAATTTGCTATAGAAATTTTGCTCCGTTAGTGATGATCTTCCCGGTAGGAGATTTCCCACTTAAACCTTCAGAATTCCAAATTTTGTCCCCATATTTTGCAATTAAAGTTCTATTAAGCAGAGTAACAGGATTTGATAATAGATTCCAAACAAATTTTTCCCTCCAAGGTCCAATTTTTTATCTGCTGATACAACACCTTGGCCACCCAACCTTTTTTGTTTGCACAATGATAATGAAGACCCTTGCTTTTATCTTGTTTCTACCAAAGGAAATATCTACTTAACTTATCTAAGTCATTCAATTAACCCATTAGAACCAAGCAGTGAGTTGATAGGAAAATAGGTAGAGTTAAGAGTGAAGATTTGATGAGTAAAAGCTTGCCTGACAAAGAAAGAAATCAGTTTCCCTATATATTTAACTTATCATAAGCCTTTTCAATCAAACTTTTGAAATATGCAATAGTCTATCTCCTCAAAGCCATACTCACACCCAGATAATTCATCTCTTTTACTTCTTTAATTCCCATAATTTTAGAAAGAGCTTTAGATCAACTCCTTCCAACTAATTTCCCAAAAAGCATTGAAGATTTCTGCACATTCACCTTTTGCCCCATCCAACAACTATAATCTTTCATGATCTTCATGATTCTCTTAGCACACTTTTGGTTTGCCTCTAAAAAAAAGATGGTTTCATCTGCATATTGAAGATGCAAAATTTTTTCTGCTAAAGGAGCAATTTTGATACCAATCTTTTTACCCCTTTGATTAAATGCTTCACTAATTAGCTGCAAACACAAAATGAACAAAAAAGTAGATAAAGGGCATCCTTGCCTAAATCCACATCTTGCTTGTATCCATTTTGTGTTAGTACTATTGATTAAGATGGAGTACTTTATATCCATCACCCACCGCAGTAAAAAAATTGTGAATTTCGAAAGGAACCCAAGATGCTCCAACACTTGCTTCAATGTCCTCCATCCCATATAGTCATAAGCCTGTTCCATATCCACTTTGATTGCCATCAACCACTTTTTTTCTTTAAAAAATCTATACTTACAAATTATTTATTGTGTAAGTAAGATATTTTCAGACATGGATCTACCTTTAACAAATGCTACTTGATTTTCTGAGACCAATTTAGGAATAAAGCCAACCATTCTATTCAATAGCACCTTCGCTAATATCTTGTAAATCGACTTGCATAGACTTATAGGTCTATAATTGGATGGAATCAATGGATTTTTCATCTTAGGAATAAGTACTACAAAGGTTTCCTTCCACACTTCACATATAACTCATGAATTGAAGAAGGGACAAATAGCCTTCCAAACCTCCTCTTTGATCATATTCCAATAACATTTTATGAAGGAATAAGAAATTCTATCTAGACCAGGGGAAATATTACCTTTCAAATGTCGAACAACAGATTTCAGCTCTTCCTTAGTTAATTATGCCAAGAGAAAGCTCCTGTCCTCAGCTCCCAGAACTTCATTAAACCTCATCCATCCTGTAAGAACACATCTTCTATCTGTCCATTTGTCCTTAAAATACTCAAAAATAGTTTCTTCAATTTTCTCTTGCTCCTCCACCAGTACACCATTGTGGTCTTTAATTTGACTAATAAAATTGCTATTCCACTTGGCTGTAGCAACACAATGAAAGTACTTAGAGTTTGTATCACTCTCCTTCATCCATTTGACTTTTTCTCTTTGTCTCCACCAAGGGCTTAGCTGACCCAAAGTAGAATTTAGTTCCATTAGTTTTGATTTTAGTACATAGATTTTGTCATCCGATAAACTACCTATATTGTCCTCTTCTCCTTGTAACTTAAGGATATCATTCTTCAGCTTTTCTTTTACACTGTTAAGATTTGAATGCTTTGCTTTACTCTAATAGAATAATGCCTTGAAAGCTTTTTTGAACTTCTGATTCAACAACTGAACATCATCTCCTCCTGCTGCTTTCTTCCAAGAGTTGGCCACTATGGAATTAGAAGCTGGAAATGAAACCCATATTTCTTCAAACTGCAACTATTTTTTCTTCTTAAAACGTGTATTAATGACTTTTATCACTATAGGACAGTGGTCTGAAGTGATTCTTCCCAGATGATGAACAACTGCATGTTGTTTCACAGACAAAGCAACAGAATTGAGCAGGCAATGATCAAATCTCTCTAAGATCCGTGCTCCTCCTTTATTATTTTTATACCAGGAAAATTTAGGCCCTATTACTCCAATGTCATGGAAATCATAGTTGTTCATTAACAGTTTCATATCTTGAGATCCTTGTGAAAACAAAAATCTCTTGCCACCTCTTTTCTCTTCTTGTCATAATACACAATTAAAATCACCTCCGATGATGAATGGAAGATGTGTATCCGAAAAAGCTTCTAATGTTTCCAACAAATGTCTTCTCTTATAAATTTCTTTGCTTCTATATACTTAAGCCACTAGCCGTTCACGTTTATTTGGAATTTTAAATAAACTAACTATCACTTGAGATGATGAATGAATCACCAAAAAAATGCCAAAACTGCACTTCCAACAAATCAAAATGCCTCTTGAAAGTACCAGCTGGAACACTGAACAAATCCCATCTATCTCCTATCAAGATAATTACTTCTATCATGTCCACCGAAAAAATCTTTGTTTCCACTAACCAACTAGGAAGATATAAAACTCTTTCACAAACTCCCTAAGGTATCGAGAGGCCTCTTTCTTCCTTACCCTTCTACAATTCCAAAAAGCAATTGAAGTCATTTATGATTAAAAATGTAATTGATCCCATTCTTATTCATCTTGGTCACTTCTCCTATTCTTCTTTGAGCTAGGATATTTTCCTTACCTAATGATTTAAGTTCTTTATGGAGCTTCACTTTTTCTTTTACTGATTCAGTCTCCACCTTCTCTGATCCTGTAACCATTTTTATCTTGCCTTCAGAAAGCAATTCTCCTTGATCTAATTCTGCATCCTTTGCATCTTTACCAAGAATTTCCTCTTCTCCTTCTAAGCTAGAGTTAAGAATGTTATATTTGTTATTAATCTCTATAGGATTCATCGAAAAGATACCTACACTCCCATGATCAGCAGAAATAGGTAAGAATTCTTTAAAAGCAACCTCCACATTGATCACCTCATTGATTTCAAAATCTACATAGATATTTTCATTTGATGGTGGCACTTCAACTGCAACTTTATCTACAGCTTCAACAACTTCCTCTGAGTTTGGAACAGAATTCCCTTCAATTCTTTGATCAACTTCCTACATTATCTTATAGTCTATTTTTTAATAAATATAACTTTTGGTTTCCTAAAATTGACTACATTTTGATTTACATTTCCTGATCTAGAAAGAGCATTTCTCCTTCTTATGTTCTTGACAAGAGTCCAAGGACCATATGCCTCTTCATTATTTCCTTCATGCTGAATAGGCTGAGATTTATTTACCATTTTTGCATTTAAAGGAAATACTTCTTTGCTTATTGGTTTCCCTTCCTTCCAATCTTCCAATAGATGCCCTACTTTTCCACATTTAAAACAAACTGTGGATACTTTCTCATACTCTACCTTCTAAAATAAATGACCACATGATTCTTCGACCCAAACTCCTAAAGGGAATTATTGATCTAGATCCATACGAATGCAAACTCCCTTTTGCTCCACTGAAACATATTACCGTCTATCCATAACAAATGACCAATCATCGAATCTATTCTAGCCACATTCTCTTCATCCCAACATGTTGCAGAATTGGTTTCATGGATTATGGTTTTGAAGATAGCAAACAATATGACTACCTTTTCTCTACTGACTTTTCAGGACTGAAAGATCGGACAAAAATCGGAATCAGTTCAAGACTGGGTAAATTAGGGTTGAGTCATTCTGTAACTTTCTTTTTTCCCTTTCTTGAGTCAATTGCAAATATTTGAAATAACTGATGTTAAGTAACCCTACACACACACTTGAGAGATTTAGAATTTGTATTTTTACTCACATAGTCCCGGACGATATTTATATCATCCTGGACGATCGAGTTCAAAACAGAAGTTCTAATCAGGATTTTATGCTCTAAATAGAAAGAAATAGCCACCATAATCAATTTAGGTATTCTGTATTTTTGGAAATTGACCAGGACGATCGTGAGATCGGCCTGGATGATATTATAAAATTATGCCTAAATTGATCAAGGAATCAAGGAAGTAATTAAGGATGATTGATACGATCATATCATCCTAGACGATCGTAGGATCGGCCAGGACGATCTATTCAAAAAATCCTTAGTTACTTCTGGATGATAACTATCAGCCAGCTCAAATTCAGGGCGATGCTCTGGACAATTTTTCTCTAATTTGAACTGATCGGCCGGGACGATCATGAGATCGGCCTGGACGATCAAACCAATTTTCAAGGGCAATGTTCTGGCCGATCGTATGTGTTTTAAACTGATCGTACAGGATGATATTATCATCGTCCTGGATGATAAAGTCGGCAACTTGTAATTATTGAGCTCCTTTGAAGCTCTTCTATTTAAGAGCTCTTGTTCAATATTTTTAGAATATCTTTGGCTGCTGTCTTGACCTGAGAAAACCTAAAGGAGAGAGAGAGAGAGAGAGAGAGAGAGAGAGAGAGAGGATCTTGTGAGGGGGAGCTTGTGAGGGAGTTCACAAGGGTTGCTCCAAAAATTTTTCCACTTCTTCTTCCCTAGAGTCTCTTGTCCTTGGAAGGGTTGGGAGAGGTAATCTTCAGCGATCGATCGACGTTCTCTGCCTGCTTCAGGAGGAAGCAAAAGGAGTTGGATTCTTTGCCTTGCTGAGTGTGGCAAAAAGGTGTTTTGTAAGGGCTTCTCTACCTAGCTGTGGGGGCTAAAGAAGAGTCACATTGGTAGTGCAATACTAGGAGGGTGCCACCGGGGAGTGGACGTAGGTCAAGTTGACCGAACCACTATAAACCCTTGTGTTTTTTTTACTGCTTCCGCACTTTAATTTTCCGTACTTATTTTTTCGTGGTGACTTTGGTTTGTGATATTTGTTCATGGTTTTAAAGAATTTTTAAAAATACCAATTCACCCCCCCCCCTCCTCTTGGTTAGACTCGAGACTAGTTCATAGGGCCTAACAATCATAACAAACTTTCACAACAAAGCAAGGGAAGGCGAGGTAATTTGACCCAAATTGGTACAGTCAATCCTTTTAAGGAAGAAGGAAAGAACAATGGAGACCATTTATCAATTCCCACTATATGTTTATTAACATACCAAGGGCCTCCCTATAAAACCTTATCCCCTCCTTCCATATCAAAAAAAAGAGCAAAACCTTATATGAAACATTCCAAGTGGTTTCCATTGGTGTCGGAGCTTATTAGCTTTGACATTGAACGGAACAGTCCTTCCAAATACCTTCACTACAACTGAATATTAAAACTTCTCAGAGTTTAGATTAATATTTGATTCATTAGCTTAATTGCCTTCCCATCTTCTGAAATCAAAGATTCATCTCTTGTAAAATTTACCTTAAGGTTGGGTTTTCTGACCCATGAGTTACGATTTTGATTCTTGATAGAGTCTTCATTAGCAATTAGTTCTTCAGCATTCTTATAAGCATCTGGAATATTTTCCATTAATTTCTTTGAGAAAGAGACCCCCTTCTCCAAGAAGAAGGGTTTAGCATTGTTATGACTAAACCTGTTCATGAACAATTTCATCTTGAAAGTGGATGATGCTTCTATATCATAGGAACTTCTATTAGGAGTTATCCCTCTAGCTAGTCGAGGGACCTTATCAGATCCAGGATACATTACTTCTTTTCCTTTGCAATAATAGGAGGAGATTTGTTCTGAAGAGCCGATGAAGGCTCATTAATCTTCAGAGGTCCAACTTTAACTGATCTAAATTGTCCATCGAACTAAACAAAAGTAGATGATGGACTTCCAGGAGGTTTCTGGAGATCGTCAGTGACCACCGCTGCCACCTCCGTCATTAATAGACCAACCGCCAAAATAACATAATGTTTAAATTTGAAAAACCAAAAATTTTCTCTCCTTTTTTCCACGAGCTTCTCTCTAGCTTCCAATTGAAAAACTATTCAGGTATGAGTGTATACGTATTTTTCTCAAGTGCATTCAATTCAGCTTTAAACCTCGAGTTAACACTTTCTAAAATAGCATTATCAACATTCAAATAGTGATCCATATGCTCAAATTCTTCAATATAAGTTTTAAAATTTATTTCAAGTGAGGTGCAGGATGCTTCAAATGAATCATGCTCAACAACCAACTCAGAATACTTTTTTATTAAATTCATCTAGTAATGACATGTGATTGCTATCAATTTGAGTGTGATCTTTACTTAAAATCTTATGCTTTTTTTGAAATTTTGAGAACTCCAATTTAAAACTAGCATGAGATTTCTTAAGTTTCCTATATGATGCTTGAATGTTCTCACAAACTTTAAGTAATTGACCATAGGTTGGTTCACATACCTCTTCTTGGTTAGGTTGACCAAGATGATCACCCATCAAGCACAAGTTTGTTGTCTCTTTCTCAGCTTCAGTCTCAGAGGAGTCAGATGCAGAATCCGCCAAGAATGTCTTTTAGAACTACTTCTTTTCCTTCCTGTATTTGGGTTTCTCTTCACTCTTCTCCTTGGGTGATTCTTAAGTGTAGGACAATCAGCTTTGACATGTCCACGCTTCCTATATTCAAAACAAATAACATCATAAGAACTTTTATATTTTTTGTTACCCATACCATTGTTCCATTTTTGATTGTGCTTGTGATTCTTACTTAGAAAGCTTTTAAGTGCCTAGTAATTAAAGTAACATCATAGCTTTCAGACACGAAAGAATTAATGTTCGTGTTATAGGCCTTCAGTTCCACAGTTTTCTCCTTCTTTTGATTACCTGTATTAAATTGTCTTTGGTTCACTCCTTACTCATAAGCAATGAGTCATCCAAGTAAGTTATCAACATAATAAGTATTCAAATCCTTGAATTCAGTAATTATAGTGATGTTAGCGTAAAAGGAAGAAGGCAAGCATCTCAAAATTTTATTCACTCTTTCATAGTTAGTTAGCTCTCTATCCAAAGCATGCAATAAGGTGATAATTTGAGTAAACCTAATATACATGTCAGAAATTGATTCAGTAGGTTTCATACAAAAAAGTTCATTATCATGTAACAAAATATTCAACCTAGATTATTTAACTTCAATGGTTCCTTCATAAGTAATGCACAATCTATCCCAAATTTCATTACTAGTAGCACAAATTGAAATACTCATATAATCTCCCGATTTCAAAGAACAGAAAAAATATTTAAAGCATTTTGCATTCAGTTGAGATAAATTCCTATCATCAAGAGTCTATTTAGTGAAAGGAAGTACAATATTAATGCCATTATTTTTACAAGATGGAGATGAATAACCATCATTAACAAGGATCCACATGTGATAGTCAATTGATTGTAAAAATATAGACATGCGAGTTTTTTAAAAATCAGAAGAAATATTGTCAAACAAAGATGGTTATATAATTGAATAACTTTTCGCAGTATTATAATTATCAAAGTTAGCCATTGATCAAAATTCAAAAGTTTTTAAAAACTTAATTTTATGAATCCCACTCGGATACCACTTGAATGTTAGACAGGGATGTTAATCCCTTATGAATTAGTCCCAAGGCTAACTAAGAGGGGGGTGAATTGGTATTTAAAAATTCTTTAAGTAAAATCACTATCACAAACAAACTATAATTTATTCACAAAAGAAACTAAGTGTGGAAATTAAATGCGGAAGTAGTAATAAGAAAGAACACACCATATTTTATATTAGTTCGGTCAACTTGACCTACGTCCACTCGCTGGAGGCACCCTCTGAGTATTACACTAAACTCAGTGTCTCTCATTTTTCCCCCCACAGTAAGGTGGAGAATCCCATACACAAACTCCTTTCCACCAACCCCGGTGAGGTAAAGAACCCAACTCATTTGGCTTCCTCCTAAAGCAGGCAGAGAACCTCGATCTGTTGTTGAAGTAGACCTCTCTAGAATCCTCATAGAACTAGGAATGACTTTTGGGGAAGATGATGCAAATCCTTACTTGGAGCAACCTTTGTGAAACCACTCACAAACTCTCCCTCACAAGATCCTCTCTCTCTCCCTTACTCTCCCTCTCCTCTTGGCTCTCTCAGTTCAGGACATCAGTAAAAGAATGTTTTTTGAGAAAATAAGAGATTTTTTCAACAAGGGCTCCAAATTTTCCCTAATTAGAAACTAATCATCAAATACTATCCAGGATGATAATATAATCATTCTATATGATTAATTCAACTAGACAAATAACATCTAAACTGTTGCCATTGATAGATGTCTGGATGATGGAAAAATAACTAGATCATCCAGGATGATCTCATAATTGTCCAGGCTGATTAGTACAAAAAGATGAATATCATCCAGAATATCATCCTAAATGGATGTCTGGATGATGTAGAAATAACTTGATCATCCAGCCTATCTCTCGATCATATCGGATGATTAGTTCAATTCAGAACATATCATCCAAAGCATTGCCCTGAATAGAGACATGCTAATGTTTGATCGTCTAAAAACAACTAAGGTTTGTGAACTGATCGTCTCAACCATTCCTGTGATCGTCCAGGATGATATGATTGATCAATCAAACCTTAATTGCTTTTCTTTATTACTAGATTAATTTAGGCATAATTGTATTGCATCTTGCAGGATGATGTCCAAAAATAAAAGATACCCAAATAGATCTGGCGGTTGATTATTTTTTATTTAAGCCTATCATCTCGACCGATGCTAATATCATTGAAGATGATTCACTTAATTGCGGCTGCATTAACCAGGATGCCCTAATTAAGGTTTTTGTTTTTAACTGATCATCCAGGATAATGTGATCAAAAATAGAAAACTCTAAAATAGTCAAAATTTTCCCCTAAGTGTGTGTGTAAGGTTACTTAGCATCAGGACCCACAAAGTTATAATGGACTCAAGAAAGTGTAAAAGACACTTGACCTACATTACGAACTAACTCAGTCTTAATCTACCTAATCTTGAGATGGTTCAAATTACAGTTTGATCTTATGGACCTGAAATATTAGTAGGCAAGGAAGTCGTAGAGAAATAGAAATGTTTACCATCATTAAAATTATATTCCCTGAAATTAGATTTGTAATAGCTCCATCTCAAAAGAAGAGAAAGAAGCATCCCCCATACAAGAGGAGTCATCACGACCCTGCATCTTAGTGGATGGCAGAATCCTATCGGGTTCATTTAAAGTTATGTTGAAATTAGAGTGAACCTTAAGAGGAATCAAATAGTGGGTATCATGTGGGGAAGAACCATCCAAAGACCAATGGAAAAACCTTAAATCCATATTAAACAAAGGTTTTAGCCTATAGCTGCAAAGAGCCTGAACTCGTCGGCTTCAAGGGCAGTGTTTGGTTCTTGTGAGCGGGAGGAGACATTTGAAGGGGTCTTGATGCTACCATCTAGTAGGTAAATATAATAGTTCCACTACCTGTTCCAACCCTTGGCATCGACCATAAAGGCTGCCTAAAACTTCTTGTGAGCTATTTTGGAGCCACCTCGCTGACTTGATTGACCATCAACTGCCTTGTCCCAGCCCTCTCCTATAAGAACTAAACTAGTAGCCTCAAGCACATGGAATTTTATCCCAATAGACTCCTCTATCTTTCCTTGTCCCATTGAAGGGGGAGGAGGTGACCTAGGGTAACAACAACCATGTAGCTTCTCTCTGTGCAAGCAGTCAAGAAAGAGAAAAAAAAAGGAGGGAAATGAAAATCCGCACAAAGTTTTTGGGTTTCAGGCCAAAGTTTTTGGGTTCCTTAAAAGTTGCACATGGCATGTATTCAAAAAAAAAAAAGGAAAATACAAGGAAAAAATCTTCATGTACAAGAAAAGGCTACCACTTCCCAAAGACAAAAAATAAATGAGGAAGGGTTTACAATAAGAGAAATAACCCATAACATACAGTAGGGTAAAGGACAAGTAAAAACAAACAAATAGAATGATCACCTAAACCTAGAAGGAGGACTCCTTCATTGGTTTGTATTACAAATAAGATAGAAGGGGGAACACCCCAGAGGTACGAGACACCGAAAGGGAATTATAAATAACCATAAGGGCTGAATGATGTCTCTTTGCTCAAGTAGTGGTTCCTCGATCTTACAACACCCAATACAAGCCCATAAAAGGAGTAAACTTATTGGACACTTGAGAAGACAAGGTCCCTGCCTATTTAAAGTTCGTTAGGGATGTTAAGCCCTTATGAACTAGCCCAAGGCTAACAAAGAGAGAGGTGAATTGGATAACTTTAAAACCAAAGATAAAACTCAAACCAAAATCACCACAGAAATCAAAGTGCGAAAGAAAATAATGCGAAAGCAATAATAAGAAAAGAACACACCGGATTTATAGTGGTTTGGTCAAACCTTGACCAACGTGCATTTATTAAAAAGTTCAAAAAGTTAAAAAAAGAAGTACAATAATTGTATGAAACTAAAGTCTATGTCTTCCCAGACAAAAAAGACAAAAGTGGGAAGAATAGTATATTTGATTAAATCAATCCATACATATAAAATCCAAAAGTGAGAATCCATAAAAGTGAAAGAGAACTGAAACCCCGTTGGTTTTCAAAGAGGGGTCTCCCAATCATTTGCCTTAGAAAACCAACAAGATATTGAAAGAACTACTCTGGAGGGGAGATACCAATTAAGGGGTTGAAACAGCCTGTAGGCTGAGCAGTATTCCATTTCTCTAGTAGAAGGATGATTAAAATGTGGTAGTTAGGGCAAGTAACAAGGAAAGATGTCATTTCACCAAAGGGGAAAAACTCCCTACCAATGTCATCATGAAAATTCTTCTTTCTCTTCCTGGGCAAGTTTGCGATCGTACCCAACTATAGCAATTATTTCTTTATATAAGCCCTAGAAGCTCTATGCTTCCTCTTGGATAGATTGACTATGTTGGTGGAGGGATCATCTAATTATTGTGTCTGCTCAGCGGTGAAAGTTATATATAGTTTATTCTCGTGTTAGTGAGCCTTGCTAGTGAGCTACTCCTATGGAAGAGTGACTTGAGGCTTCAATTTAGAATTACAATTTCTCTTTTTATTTTCATGACAAGATTCCAGCTCCAATATCATCTTCCTTTGCCCTGTCAACGTGGGGCTACTAGTCTGTGTGGTTATCCAGAGTGGAGGAATCATCCATGGGAGGGGGAGGGGGATCCGAGCAGTCCCCATCAATGTGCTGAGTGGATGGCTACTTGGGGGGATAGGAAGAGGCTTTAGGAAGTGAGGCTAAGGGGTGAGTGGCCAATTCAAAGAAGCTTTGGTATGTATGCCTATGAAACCCCAAGAGAAATAGAAATTGGAGAGTCCCTCGTCCTAAATTTGTCTGAAGAATCTATCGTGCATGTTATTGATCCAAATTCTAGGTAGAAGCCTTTTAGAGAGGTCTATTCTCACACAAATTCAAGCATAGGAAGATTACCACCATGAGTTGGTGTGAGCATCCATCTAGAGAGGGTCTCCTATGATGTTGGCAAAGAAGGTCAGATTAGAGCTATCCTAGTAAAGCAAAGTTAGTTGTGGAAAATGAATCCAAATTGGTGAGTGTTGGTTGTGAAGAGAATTTGGTGAGGATTTGGGAGACCATCAATCCATCCCAATAATGTTGCTGGTGATAAATCAAGGTCCACTTACAAGGACAACGTCATGTGCCTCAATACTTTTGAATAAGCAAATGAAGGTGTTTGGGGCGTATATTATAATTTTAAATTCCCTAAAGTGGTACCAACATCTTTTGAGTCCCTCAGCATAAGAGTGAATTGAATTCTTCTACCAATGAGCTGGGCAAAAACCACCTTCTCCAATTGGAAATGTTTTCTTTGACAGCACAAAGCTAAGGTTCCATAGAGAGACCATCCTTAGCCAAGAAGATCACTTTGCTTAGCCTATTAATAGGGACATGTTGATGCTTACTTCAATTAAATGTTAAATTGAGCACACCTCCACATGGTTGGGGGGGGGGGGGGGGGGGGTGGGCTGATTGGGTGCATGGATTTTTTTGTGAAGAGCTCATGACTGACATTGGGGCATTAATACAAGAACCTTTAGGGAAAAAGCTTGGATCAGTGATTGGAGAGCTTGAGGGACCTCGAGGGGACTCACACATATAGCTATTACAGTCCACCCTATTTGATGCACCATAAGCTATGGAATTCACCTCATAAAAGGCCATGCACTTATCAACCAAATCCCTACATATGATATTAGGGTGCTAGTTTTGAACCTATCTAGGTAATTTGAAACTGGGAACTGAGCTTGTGCGAGTTAGGTCAGAGCATTTAGGAGATCCTAAAGAGGCATATGATCTTTTATCTATCGAATGACTATCTGATTCTTGCATTTTGTTAGACGGCTCAACCATCCCGTGTAGGTTTGTTGGCTGGGCACCCTGTTGTAATTCATGAAAATGCCCATCATCTGCATCCTCTATATATGTTGGAGAGTCAGAGTGCCCACCCAACTCCTCCATCACCTCTTCAGAGTTGTTCGACTTGTCCCTAGAACTTCACTCACTGGATGATAGTGATGTAGGCCGAGGGATTTTGGATGGCGATTTGGGTAGAGCAATGCCACTCTTGAAGAGGTCCCTACCATTTGCCTTTAGTGGGGAGTGACCGATCCTAGGTGAATTGGGAAACTTCATGAGCTGCTCTCCTTCAGCCTTAACCAAAGGGCTGGATGGGCTTCCCGAACCAAGGATGGCCGAGACTGGAAGCACTATTGCAGCAATGGTTAACCAGCTTCCTCGTTGCCACACTAGATGATACCCTGGGTTTGAGCGACCACTGCACTCCATGATTCCCTAGTGACTATGGTCTATGTCTTAGTGGAATATTGGGGATTCTTTTCCATCTTGAGCACTTGAGTGGGCTTCGAAGCCACACGCCGCCAACTTTGTGTCAAGGTTGAGCACCTACCATATGTTGCATTGTTGGTTCTTGTTCCTTATGCCAGCTCTACCACCACAACCACCATTTGGAGGAGGTGACCTAGGGATTCCACCTCTAGCCATCCCAAAGCTCCTCACTCTAAAACCACTCTAGTGAGAGAAATGGAATGGAACAAATAACCCCCCCCCCCATGTTTTTGGGTTACTTGAAAGTTTCATAATTCATTCACTAAAATGATATAAATTGAGAACAACAATAGTATGGAACTAAAGTCTATATATTCAAAGACAAAAAATACAAAAGGGGGAAGAATAGTACATTTGAGTAAATTAAACCATACATATAAGATCAAAAAATAAGAACCCAAAAAAGATTGAGAGAATTGAAACCCTTCTGGTTTTGTATAGAGGGTTCTCCCAAGCACTTGCCCTAAAAACAAATAAGATAATTAAAGAACTATTCTAGAGGGGACTGTGGGATACCAAGAAAGTGGTTAAAATAGCCCTAATGCTGAGCATTATTCCATTGTTCCAGCAGAAGGATGATTAAAATATGGTAGTTAGTAAAAGTAACAAGAAAAGATGTCAATGCTCACCAAAGGGGACAAAGTACCCAACAATGTTGTCATGAAGATTCTTCTTTCTCTTCTTGGGCAAGTTTGTGAATAGTGGAGCCATGGAGGCTTTATGATGTCTCTTGGATAGATTGATTGTGTTATTGGAGGGATTATCCTGTTGTTGTATCTTCTCAGTGGAGAAAGTGACCTACAATTTATTTTCCTCTTAATGAGCCATGCTAACGAGCTGCTCTTGTGGAGGAGTGACTGAAGGATTTTTTTTAGTCTTGTGGCTTCCTCTTCTTCTTCATGGGATAAGATTTCATACTTCAAGATCATCTTCCTTAGCCCTGTTGAGGTGGGGCTGCTGGACTGTGTGGTTATCCATAGTGGAGGTATCATCCTTAGGAGAGGGAGGCGGATCTCAGGGGTCCCTATAATTGTGTTGAGTGGCTGGCTTCTTGGGGGGATTAGAAGAGGCTTTAGAAGACAAGACTAAGGGGTGAGTGGCCAATCTGGAGTAGCTTTAGGAAGTATGGACTATGAAGCCACAGGAGAAATAAAAATTGTGAGAGTCCCTCAAACTCAATTCTTTGGAAGAATATTCCGTGAAGGTCATTGATCTAAACTCTTGGTAGAATCCTCTTAGAGTGGTCTATTCTCACACAAATTTTAGCAAAGGAAGATTCCCTCCACAAGTTGGTGTGAGCATCCATCTAGAGCAGGTCTCCTATCATATTGGTGAGGTGGGTGAGATTAGAGAAATCCCAATATAACAAAGGTAGTTATGGAAAATAAATAAAAAATGGTATGTGGAGGCCATGAAGAGAATTGGGGAGGAGTTGGGAGACCATTTATCCATCTTAATGATGTTGCTTGCGATAAACTAAGGTCCACTAGGAAGCTCAGCATCATGAGACTAAATACTTTCAAATAAGCAAATGAAGGAGTTGGGGGCCGGGATTATAATTTTAAATTCTCCATAGTGGTACTAATGTGTTTTAAGCTCACTCAGCATAAGAGGGAATTGAATTCGTCTACCAATGAGCTGGGTAATAAGAGCCATCTCCATTCGGGAAATGTTCTCCTTGACCGTACAAAGCTCAGATTCTATGGAGAGACCATCCTTGGCCAATAAGATCTCTTTGCTTAGTTAATTAATAGGGACGGGGGGTCAGTGGGAGCTTGGCTTTATTCTGGTGCATTAGCACAAAAAATTTGAGGGCAAGTGCCTAGAATATCGATTGAAGAGCTTTAGGGACCTTTAGGGGGCTCACACCTATAGTTATTGTAGACCATCCCATTTGAAGCACCATAAGCTATACAAGTCACCTCAAAAGCAGCCATGTGCTTATCAACCAAATATCCACATGAGATTATAGGTTGCTAGTTTCAAAGGTGTCTGGGCAATTCAAAGATGGGAATGGAGCTTGTACGAGCTGGGTCAGAGCATTTAGGAGATCCTATAGAGGCATCTAAGCTTTTCTCTACCAAATTACTATTCGATTCTTACATTTCATTGGATGACTCAGCTATCCCATACAGGTTCTTCGACTGGGCACCTTATTGAAGGTTATGTGAATGCCCATCTTTCACCTCCTCCAAATCTATAGGAGAGGTAGAGTGCCCACCCAACTCCTCCATCTCCTCTTTAAAGTTTTTTGACTCATCCATGGAGCTACACTCATTAGACGATGTAGATGCGGGTTTAGCAATTTTGAATGGCTATTCAGGCAAAGCAATGCCACTCTTGAAGAGCTCCCTACCAGTAGACTTTAATGTGGAATGATCAATCCAAAGATAATAGGTAAGCCTAATGGGATGCTCTCTTTTAGTCTTAATCTGAGAGCTGGATGGGCTTCCAAACTAAGGATGGCAGGGCCTTGCAATCATGGCTACTACAAAGGTTGATCGACTTCCTCCTTGACCGAATGATAGCATGGGTTTGACTGACCACTACACTCCATGATTCCCAATTGACTTCAGCCTAAGTCTTTAAGAATTTTAGGAGCTATTTATTGGCTTGAGCGTCAAAGTGGGCTTTAAAGCCTCCACCACCGACTTGGCCTTTGGGTCGAGCACCTGCTATATGTTGCCTTGTTCGTTCTCCTTCATTTCGCTTCCTCTATCACCACTGCCACCATTTGGAGGATGTGACCTAGAGAAAATCCCTCTAGCCATCCCAAAGCTGCTCATTCTAAAACCACTTTAGTGAGAGAAATGGAATGAAACAAATGACCCCCCCCCTAAAAAAAGTTTTTGGTTTCCTTGAAAGTTACATTTCTAATAATAAGGAGGAAAGAAAAGTTAACATATAAGAAATAGAACAACTATGTAAGGTTAACTCTATCAATTTCATCACTCAATAAACTTACAAAAGTTGAGGGGGCTATGCTATTGTTTATGCCCATCCAACAAAAATCACCAAAAAGAAGAAATTGTGCACAAAGATTTGTTGCTTCATTGCTTTGATGGGGAATGTGATGAAACAAAACTTGCTTGAACAAAATGAAAAGGAAACATCTACATCATTGTTAACATGGTAAAGGGGGTGGTCACGGATGCTAAGGTTTTTCAACCAATTAATGGCACTAGAGAAATCCCCCTCTATAATGAGATCGTCCAACTGAAACATCCATGATTGTAGTAAATCTTTAATGAAAGTTATTGTGAATAGCTCCACGGTAGTAACATATGAATGCTCCACATGTTTGCCAACATCCAAAACAACTTGACCCTCTTGGTTCAAAAAAAATGGCTCCAAGCCTAGTATAATTGGAGGGTTGTAACGAGGAATCAAACTTGATCTTCAATCAACTTGTAGGGGGGGACTATTTCTTATGAAGAGTTAGCCCATTGGGCTGAGTAGTGCTCCATTTATCTAGAACAGGCATTCGACTGAGATGGGGAAGGATAGAACAGCTACAATAATTATAGCTATTGAGATGTAGGGCCTTCCAAGTCAAATAGCATTTCTGACCCTCCACAATTTATGGATCACATAACAAAAAAGCCATCCCAGGCTCGGGTTGTGCCTAGCCATTGCTGAGGATCATCATATGCTCATCAAAATAATTATTTTGGTATTACCAACTATTTGTAGGTAAGGTGTCCCAAGGGTATCCATTAAAAAATCTACTCTAAAGGGTAGAGTTTGAATCATTTGAGCCAAGCGTAGGGGTAGTGATTTGCTGGAAGAATGGCCTGAACGACCATGATCGTAATAGTCATACTAAGAGGTGTGTGAAAAAGTTTAGGTTGATCTCCACATTTACCCCTCACAACAGGAATGGAAGCAATTCTAGTGGCCAAAGGACCTCTAAATTAACTCTAAAGCTTATGGTCATCCCAAAAGCCATGCTCCTTCAAAACGTCAGCTACCATTGTGTTCTCTACTTGCTCAATATTAATAAAGGTAGGCCATTTGTCAAGGCTATGGTTTAGGATCCATATATCCTTTAAAGTATTGATCTATGCCCCATCCTCAATATGCCACTGAAGGGTGAACCTTAAATCGAGTAAATCCAATATGATTTTCCAAGTAACAGACGTCCCACGGCTTATAGCATCCTCCCAAATGTTACATCCATCTGTAGTAATAAGGATTTGATACATAAGTGAGAAGGGATCATTAAAAATTCCTATGCAAACTTTTCCTGTAGTGATCCCATCCACTAGCTGCCTGAATAGAACCCAAATCCACCTTGAGCAAGTGGTTGACACAAGTTCCTCTAAGCTACATAATATACTCCTCTATGTAGAGTATCCTTCTACAACCAAAATCTTTGGCCTAAGCATTTAATGGTAGAAAGAGCCCCCTTTGGACCAGGGATAGTCAGCAGGGTAGTTTGGATGAGGGTAACCCAACAAGAAAGATATAATTACCTCCTCCCCAAAAAATTGATCCTATCCATAGCCTTCATGATGTTCTTCTCAAAATCAAATGCAACAACCCAACGCATCGCTAGTGGGATGACAAAATATTCCAGTTACGATACATTTTGGAAACCCAACAACTTTGCAATGTTTCTTTGTTTCCATCTAGGGAAGCATTTGTTGAATATCACCATAGACATTTTGTAGTTAATTTTTTTGTCTCGTCTAGATGCATTACCTATCAAAGATATCCTTAATAAGATAAGCATTGACCCATGAAACTTCAGCAAAGAATATGATATCATCGGTATAAAGAAGGTGGGTTATCTGTTAGGAGAGGCTTGAGAGAAAGATTCCCAACTGCACGTCAGGCTGATGGAAGGCCTTGGTAAGTCATTATAAATAAATGATAAGGAAATAAGGGGACAACGAGCACCCTTGATGGAGCCTCAATGAGCATGAATCCTATTCGATCTTGTTCCATTCAGCAAGAGTGTGAATCTTTATTTTTCTATGTATTTAAGAACCCTTTTAGTCAAACGGTGTGGAAAACCCATGGCCTTCAGTACCCCACTAGTATTTCCTAGGCCATACTATTTTAGGCCTATTCTATATCCACCTTGAGAGCCATCAAGCCAGCTTTGGATGTGGATTATTAAAATTTGTTAACCATTTCTTGAGCCAATAATCTATGGTGTGAAATGGACCACCCCAAAATAAATGCCTCATGTTCTTCCTCTATAACCTCCATTAACACTGGCCTCAGCCTGTTAACAAGCACCTTAGCCCCCACATTATAGAATGCTTGATAGAGATTGATTGGTCGGAACTTAGACAGCCTGTTGGTGTTTGCCATCTTAGAAACCAAGATGACCAGTGTATCCTTCAAGTCATCACCCATTGAATTTGAGGAAAAGAAGTTTCCAATAGCATTTAGAACATCCTTCTTGATAATATTCCAATACAAATTTAAAAAGAATGAATTAATACAATCAATTCCTAGTGCTCGACTGTTTCCCAAGCTAAAAAAAGCATTATAGATCTCTAGTTCAGTGATGTCCACCTCATCACAAACATAAAATGGGAAGGGACATGTCCTACAAAGTTTTAATAATTCACCCTCCCCCCTCCTGTCA
Organism: Dendrobium catenatum; assembly: GCF_001605985.2. Lineage (NCBI taxonomy): Eukaryota > Viridiplantae > Streptophyta > Magnoliopsida > Asparagales > Orchidaceae > Dendrobium > Dendrobium catenatum. The sequence goes on from NW_021319619.1 coordinate 439,220, forward strand.
ATCTAGTTATTTCAGTTAATTATATTAAAAAATGACACCTTAGCCTGCTAACTAGCTATACGGAGTTCAACCTGCATAGCTAGCTTCCTAGAGGGACTACGGCCATTTAGGTTATAGAAGTTTGAAGAAATAACACGTCTATGATGTCTTTAGATATTATGGACTGCACGTTCGCTACACTGATGTATTCAATAAGTGTATACCCATGGCCGATAGGACTACTTGATTTAAAAAGTGTGGTTTTGAAAAAAATAATTTTATTTGGGAAAAGATCAAATTATGAGATTTTAGTTTTTAAAATCAAACTCTTTATTATAAATAATATATCGCCTTGGGAGGCAATAATATCATTTGATAAAACGATCAAATTATAAAACTTTAAATTCATCCTGATTATCTTAGTCAAATAAAGGAGCGAATCACATATGACCCCAGAGTGTCAAAATGAAACTTATTTGTGTATTTAACTATAATAATTTGGATAAAAGATCATTAATTTCATAATCAATTATGATGGTAATTGATATATCTCTCTGAGGAAAGAAGTTATCAATCACTATTGATCATTTGAAAATGACGATAATGATCGTTGAAATTTGAATTTTACCAAGGATAATTAATTAATTGTTTTAAAATTTTTTATTTTAAAAATTTAGTATGGGTTATTAAACCTCCTACGAGCACAAGCCCTCGTAATTAATTACATTTTAGGAAACTGGAGTTTCCTACAAATACTCTCAATTAAACTAGCTGTAGAAAAATTTTTTAGGATTTCAAAGTTTGTTATCAAAGGAGGGTAAGGTTTGGAATTTCAAATGGAATTGGATCAAAATTGAGCACTTATTTTTAGAGTCAAAGGAATAAGGGTAAGAGGAGTTTTAAGATTCTGAATTATTTTTGTAACACCCCAGCCTATCCTAAGTGTTGAGCCTACCTCAGAATGATCAATAGTGATGAAAAAAATACTTCTAAATTGGGTATTAAAAAAATCATCAAAAAAGGGGAGATTGTATCGAATGTGATTTTAGGGAATAGAATTTTGATGATATAAAATACTTCTGTTTCTCTATGACTGCCTTGCCTACTAACATTTTTGATCCACAAGGTCAAACTGCAATTTGAACTAGCTCAAAATTAGGTAGACTAGGTCTGAGTCAGTTTGTAATCTTTTCCTTTTCTTGAGTTAATTGTAAATGATGTAGTCACTGATGCTAAGTAACCTTGCACATACATACTTGGGGGTATTTTTCTAACTGTTTTAAGGTTTTTTATTTTTTTCTCACATTGTTTGTGATGATCCATAAATTTTCCTGGACGATCAGTTAAAAATAAAAACCTTAATTAGGGCATCCTAGCTAAGACAGTCATCATTAAGTGCATCATCCTGGATGATATTAGTATCGGCTAGGATGGTAGGCTCAAATTAGAAAGAATCATTCACTAGATCTATTTAGGTAGCTTTTAATTTTGGACATTATCCAGGATATTATCTTAGATGATGCAATACAATTATGCCTAAATTAATATGGTAAATAAGGAAAGAAATTAAGGCTTAACTGCTTGATCATATCATCATAAAGAATCTCAGGATCGGTTAGGAATCTAGGATGATCAGTTCAAAAACCTTAGTTATTCTTAGATTATCAAACATCAGCCAGCTTTTATTTAGAGTGATGTTCTAGATGATATGTGCCTTTTTGTACTAATCATTCGGAACGATAACAAAATTAGCCTGGACGATCAGGTTATTTTTCGATCATCGAGACATCCATTCATGGTGATGTTATGGATGATATTCAATGATTTGAACTAATCATACAGGATGATATATTATCGGTCAAAATGATTTGAACAAAAACCTTTTGATCATCCCAAATCATCGTGGCTGATTGTTCTAAATTTATACTGATCATACATTATATTATTTATATCATCCTGGGCATTAAAGTCATTTTGTTTCACTTAAGAGCTATTCTGAAGCTCTTCTATTTAAGACCACTTGTTCACCCTAAGAGATAAACTTTTGTTACTACTCTGACCTGAGAGAGCCAAGAGGAAAAGGAGAGTAGGGGAGAGAGAGAGAGAGAGAGGATTTTGTGAGGGGGGTTTCTGAGGGGTATCATAAAGGTTGCTCCAAGAAAGGATCCATCATCATCTTCTTTGTTCATCATCCCTAGTTCCTTGGGGTTATAGAGAGGTCTACTTTAGTATCTGATCGAGGTTCTCTGCCTGCTTTAGGAGGAGGCAAAAGGAGTTAGGTTCTCTGCCTGCTTCTAAAGAAAGCAAAATGAGTTAGGTTCTCTGTCTCAACGGGTTGGCGAAAAGGAGGTTTGCACATACTTCTCCTCCTTACTGCGGGAGAAAAAGGAGAGTCATTTAGTTTAGTGCAATACTCGAAGGATGCCTTCGGGGAGTGGACTTAGGTCGAGTTGACCGAACTACTATAAATTAATGAGTTCTTTATTACTACTTTTGCCTTTAATTTCTACACTTTAATTTCTATGGTGAATCTTGGTTTTATTTTAAGATTGTGCTTTTGCTTAAAGATTTTATATAATACAAATTCACCCCCCTCTTGGTTAGCCTTGGGACTAATTCAAAATGGGTCCACCAAAATACAGTTTAATGCTTAACAAGTCAGGATTAAGGTTATGGTTATGATTAGATGTTTTGTGGAAAACCTCTAAGTTCAAGATCCAGTGGGTTATATGTTCTAGTGACATAGATTGTAAATATTTAATGGTTTTATAGCCTTTGAATTTTAATTCAATTTTTTGGGTTAGAGGCCTCAAAATTGGCTCAAATTTGGAAAGTTGCCTTTAGTGACATGTTCTATAAATATGCAATTGATAGACTCTAAATCAGAGGTCATTTGATTAGGTTTTGAAGTGTTTGAAAATTCGCTAAAAAAGGCTTTCAGGACTTGGACCTTTAGCCTTGGATTTGAGTTTAAATTTATGTAAGATCTAAATAGATCTTAAGGTCTAGATTGGTCTAGGTAGATCCTAAGGTTTGGATTTGTCCTAGTATTCTCATATAAAAATGAGGTCAACAAGGCCAAGGTAATCTTTAAGAAATGTCATCATTATGGGGATAGATCTTTTTAATTATTGGTATTTAATGAGGAATTCCTAGTAAGAATGAGTCATCAGCTTGTAATTACTATGTCCCTACCCTTTGTATACAGCGCCTATCGCTCCTACTAATTAAATGGCCTGGTGAAGTGTTCAGATCATTGTGATGTGGGTAGTTCACAACTTGTAACTCTAAGAGAAATCCATTAAACCTTATCATTTAGAGGAAGGATAAGTTGTAATAAGGTTTCCATAGTCAAACTTGTGGAATGATCATTATTGAGACCGAAATACATCAAGTGATTTTAAAAACCCATTAAAATAAGTTGTTGCTCTTCATGTGGAGATAATATACTTCCAAGTCAATGCCTCATCCCCTCTTTGGGGCCAGGATGTGATGAATGATGGATGAACACTCAAATTAATGCAGCACTGTGCTAAGGCAATATCAAAATAGAAGCCCTTAAATGGGTTTTATGGTATGGGGTGCTATTACATGCCATATGGATTGACATGACTATAAGAAATGGATATCTCAGCTCTCACACAAGTGAAGAGCGTAGTGAAATGTGATGCGTGGTGCAAATTATATAAGTCATGAACCATTTTGTCTTTGAATGCAAGTTACGCCCGAGGCCAACTAGCCAAGGGCATGTCGGCCTAGGCGTTAAGCGTCTTATCACTTCATGTCTAGTCTCCCATTGATGGATGTATTGGTGAAGGCTCAAATGTGTATGGTGGCTTATCAAGCACCTCGGTGAGGTGGGTTAAAGGGTGGGTCATCGTCTTGTTGGCTGCAAAAAATAAGTGGTGAATTAAATAGAAGTCCTATACTATTATGTCATGCACATCTGAGAAATAATCATATATTTTAGGTGATCCCAAATCTTGCATCGATCTATGGATGACATTTTGAATGCGACCCTAGGACAGGTGAGGCCACCCGCTAAGTTTAAGCATATCAATAAGTGAAGGAGCAGAAACTTACGAGAATTCCCCTAATAATGGCGAGCAAATAGGGATATGCCTAGCATCACAATCAAGTTTCCATGCAGCAACTCAAATTATTGTATGGAGAATAGTCCTCAGTAACGAAATGGGACCAAGTCCCCTACTAAGGGGCATCAAAAAAGTTGAGAGCCCAATTCAGCTTGAACCCTATCATACCATGAGGGATAATTGACGAATCGGGAATTTTGGGAATGCAGCCCTATTCGAGTAATAATTTTTGTCAATGGCTAAATATAGGTGCGAGACTCATAGCAAATAGGTACCACAAGGGAAAGATGAAAAGGACTTTAAAAAGAGAGTCAAAGAGTGCTTGAAATTATCAGGAGGGAAGCAGATGGGGACCTGTGGTGCATCTCAGCCTGAAGTCGAAGGGTTTGTTCCTTTTCCACTACTTAGCTTAAGGCATGGATCATTGCAGGCCATCTTGACAGTAGGAGCCTAGGCAACCGATGCTGAAGAAGGCACCTTTGGGGCAATTAGCCAATACAGTATGTACCGATAACTCAAGCCTTTTAGGGAACTTGTGTGCCCATCATAACATTCCATCAGCTCCCTTTTTGGCCCATCTTGAAATAAATACCAAGGAGCCTGACATACATGCAAGTTGATGGGTGTTTAAGCCTGATGGGCACAAGGAAGCTGATGAGTGGGATCCTCTTTTATAAGTGCACCATCGACTGGCCCATATCTTCTATGAAGGGCACGAGTGTGAGCATGCATGTCGGGACCCAAAAGATGGTGAAATATGCCTAAGCGGGGAAAGAAAGAGGAAACTTTAGTGGAGCCCTATAGTGATACTGACATGCAGATAATTCATCTGACTCAAGTATAGGGGTGAAAGAATAATCTAACCATCTAGTAGATGGTTCCCTCTAAAATTTTCCTCAGGATAGCTAGAGCTCGACATAGAGTTCTATCGGATAAAGCTAATGATTAGAGGCATCGTGGGCACAACGCCCTTGATCTATTTTCAAACTTTAAATATGTAAGATGGTCAGGCTGCTTTGATGATACATGCCACACAATCGAGGGCTTCAATTGGGCTATTTTTGGTAAGCAGAACTGGCTATGTAAGATGAACTAGATCTTAGTTATAGTGCCCAATTACACGCTAACCTAGAACCCACAAAGGGTGTCAATTAATTAAGACAGCAGGAGGATGGTTATATAGGTCAAAATCCTCTAAGGAGTGTGTAATAACTAACTTACTAAATCAAGAAGCAGTAAAAATGGATGGCTCTTAAGCATGTGACCCACACCCAGCCATCTGGGCAATTAAAAGTTTGTTAGGGATGTTAGGCCCTATGAACTAGTCCTAAGGCTAACCAAGAGGGGGGGGGGGGGGGGGAATTTTTATTTTTAAAAAAAATTTTTTAAGAAAAAAACAAAAAAAATTCTTTAAAACCAAGAACAAAAATATCACAAACCAAAATCACCATGAAAAAACAAGTTCGAAAAATTAAAGTGCGGAAGTAGTAAAAATAACACAAGGGTTTATAGTGGTTCGGTCAAATTGACCTACATCCACTCCCCGGAAGCGCCCTCCGAGTATTGCACTACCAACGTGACTCTCTTTTAACCCCCATAGCTAGGTGGAGAAGCCCTTACAAAACATCTCCTTCTTGCCACACCTGGCAAGGCAGAGAACCCAACTCCTTTTGCTTCCTCCTGAAGCAGGAAGAGAACCTCGATCGATCGCTAAAGCTTACCTCTCCCAACCCTTCCAAGGACAAGAGACTCTAGGGAAGAAGAAGTGGAATAATGCTTGGAGCAACCCTTGTGAACTCCCTCACAAGCTCCCCCTCACAAGATCCTCTCTCTCTCTCTCTCTCCTTTAGGTTTTATCAGGTCAAGACAACAGCCAAAGATCTCTTAAAAAATGTTGTAAAAGAGCTCTTAAATAGAAGAGCTTCAAAGGAGCTCAATAATTGCAAGTTGCCGACTTTATCATCCAGGATGATAATAATATCATCATGTATGATCAATTCAAAAAACAGACGATCGGCTAGAACATCGCCCTGAAGATGAACTAGATGATTGAAAATTGCCCTGATCGTCCAGGCCGATCTCACGATCGTCCCGGCCGATCTCACGATCGTCCCGGCCGATTAGTTCAAATCAAAGAAAAATCGTCCAGAGCATCGCACTGAATTTGAGCTGGCCGATAGTTATCGTCCAGGAGTTACTAAGGGTTTCTGAATAGATCATCCAGGATGATCCTGCGATCGTCCAGGATGATATGATCGTATCAATCATCCTTAATTACTTCCTTGATTCCTGGATCAATTTAGGCATAATTATATAATATCGTCAAGGTCGATATCATAATCTTCCTGGCCGATTGCCAAAAATACAAAATGCCTAAATTGATCATGGCAGCTTTTTCTTTCTATTTTGAGCATATCGTCCTGTCCGATAAATATATCATCCAGGACGATCAGCTAATTATGGTTGCCTTAACTAAAAAATCCTGATTAGAACTTTTGTTTTGAACTCGATCATCTAGGCCGATATAAATATTGTCTGGGATGATGTGAGTAAAAACACAAATTTTAAATCTCTCAAGTGTGTGTGTGTAGGGTTACTTAACATTAGTCACTTCAAACATTTACAATTGACCCAAGAAAGAGAAAAAATAAAATTATAAATTGACTCAACCCTAATCTACCTAGTCTTGAGCTGATTCCGATTTCCGTGCTGATTCCAATTTATGTCTGATCTTTAAGTCCTGAAAAGTTAATAGAGAGAAGGCAGTCGTATTAATTACTATCATCAAAATCATAATTCATGAAACCAAATTTGCAACAGCAATGTCCAGGCCCAGATGAGTAGGAGGGCACGATAATCATCGTAAAACTTAGGGCATGAGCCCATGCAGAGCATCCGTGGGTGTCAGTCTTAGTGGTAGTAGTAAATATTCAAATAAAAGCTTTGAAAGCTGAAGGGGGAAAATTTTCCACATAGACAACACTTGTACTTGGGTTAGCCGATCCTAAGCGATAGGGTAGGTCCATCAAAGTGGGGTGCTTTATGTGATCTTTGAAAGGGCGTCAAGTTAAATTTCATGAGCTGGGATGTGGTGGATAACAACATGTTTGGTAGTCTAGAGATGTCGGTGGAAGTCTTGGGAAGAGTTATCTTTTCTTCTTTATAGTCTGTAAGACCTAAAAATGGCAAAGTCGAAAGTAGTGTCTAGTGCACCACCAACGGGCCAGAAAAATTTGATGTGCCAAGTGTCATCCATGCCCGGTCATACTCATAACTGCATCAGGTCTCCATGGTGAACAACCTCTAGTTGATAGATCAATGTAAGCAATGAAAGTTAATAAAATGGCTGTTGTGTGCGTGTTAGATAATAGATTGGGACTGGCTCTCCTGGGTTCCCCGGGCCTCAAATAATAGACTTAGAACTAGTACAATAAAGGGGAATTTGACTATTTAATTAAAATAAAGTATTCAATGGTCTCAACGATTGTTCATGTAATGTGATTTTTGCCAAGTGCTCTAAATGTCAAAGTGAAGAAATTCAACTAAGCATGGGTAGATGAAGGGAGTAACTATGACTCTACTAGGTCAACAAAAGTTTCGTAATCTAATTAGTGATGTGCATGAATGGATTAATGAGATTCCCACTATCCCTATCTACTTTCTAGGAAAGCTATAGCCAAGGGAACAAACTTGGCTTAATTAGTGGGGAAAGAAGACCCCATTGAGCTTGATTGTTGTATAATTTGTGAAGCGACTTAAGAGGTGTAGGATAAGTGGTAGCTGGCCCACTGAAGAAAGTGAAATACCACTACTTTTAATATTACTTTACTTATTCTATAAGATGGAGGTGGGGCCTGACCTCTCATTTTAGCTTTTAAGTCTTGCCCTAATGGGTCAATCCAGATAAAAGATATTGTCAGGTGGGGAGTTTGGCTAGGGTAGCACATCTATTAAAAGATAATGCAAGTGTCCTAAGATGAGCTCAATGAGAACAAAAATATCATGTGGAACAAAAGGGTAAAAGCTTGTTTAATTCTAATTTCTAGTGTGAATATTAACCATGAATGCGTGGACTATTGATCCTTTAATCTTTTAGAATTTAAAGGTAGAGGTGTCAGAAAAGTTAACACAGGGATTACCCACTTGTGGCAGCCGAGCGTTCATAGTGATGTTTCTTTTTTATCCTTTGATGTCCTCTCTTCGTAACATTATCAAGCATAATTCACCAAGTGTTTGCTTGTTCACCCACCAATAGGTAATGTGAATTGGGTTTAGAACATCATGAGGTAGGTTAGTTTTACCTGACTAATGCTTGTACCATGATAATAATTCAACCTAGTATAAGAGGAATTGTTGATTCACACGATTGGTCATCAAACTTTGTTGAAAAGCTGTTATGCAAAGCAACTGTATGAAGTATTATGGTTGAAGCCTCTAAGTTAGAATCAGTCTTAAAAATTTTGTGCCTGAGCCCATAGTTCATCTGTTGACAAGTTTTAGGGGCTTCATCCTCCAGGGGCATATGATATGGTATGCTTTAATGTAAGTCATCTAGATAATTGCACGGAGGCCCTAAAATATAGTTCTGAATGGACAATGGGCTGAATCCTTTGCAAATGACTTAAATTTTTGACGGGGTATTACACGTGGAAAATTAACATTTGCTACCATGATCTACAGAGATCCATCCCTATGTCATAGCATATTTGTATAACCTTCTCAAAACCCTTAGGGTTCAGGGCATGAGGGTTCTGATACATCTCGTCAACTAGCATACGGTACCCAGTAAGGATACTGCCAACCTTTAATAGCCCAAATAATATAAGTGCCACGGTGTGATACTGCATAGGACTTGTTCGTAAGTGTAAAATGGGCCATACTTATAGGCATGCCCAAGCCCTATATACTAGTATAGACTAGGCCCAGCCTGGCAGCATGCCGTTGGACCTTTCTACAGGCATGCTAAGGCCATCCAGCATGCCCAAGACCTGAGGTCATCGATGTCCACTTACAAATTAACATATAAATGCTTAATTTAAGATTTTAGGGCATCAAGATAGCATGCTGAGCACTCATATGTACATATACAAGTAAGAAATGCACTCTTTGTGGCAAAAAAAGCTTTTTGGCCATTTTTGAACTTTCAGAGCATTTTGGATGTAATAAGCTTTGTATATCTACTAAAGGGAGGCACAAACATACTGGAGAGTCATCTTTCCATCAACGAACCTACAGGACATAACTATTTTTCTATAATTCTTAATAAGAGAATAAAAAAGGCTTGTTACTCTAATCCAAAACATTCGCCTCTTCTCAACACCATGTGAGAGATATATAACATGCCTTTGATGGGTTAAGCCTAGTTATAAGCATAACATATTGCTTCATATTTGATGACTCCCATGCAACTTGATGCATATTAGATAAAATGAGTCCGAGAAAAAGTGAAGTGATTTAGTGCTTGGGCCTTTGATTTTTGGATTCTAATGAAAAATTAGATGTACCTTATTATATGTACACAATTTAAGATTTTTGGGTATCAAGATGGCTTGCGGGGAACACGTTAGGTTACACACAAGTAAAAAAAGCTGTTTTTATGCCAAAAAAAAAATGCAAGTTCTTCTTTTTTTTTTTGCATTTTTTAACTACTGGGGCATTCTAGATGGAATAAGCCCTACCAGTCTAACGGAGGGGAGATCGAATATGATAGTGTCATTTTTTTTCTCAGGGAACATATTGGACATGGCTATTATTCTATAATTCTTAAGAAGAGCATATAAAGGCTTTTTTTTATATGTGAAATCTTATTTTTCATCAACACCAAGCATGAGACATAACAGTTGCCTTTGATTGGTCATGCCTAGTTCTAAGCATAGTATGATGCTTCATATTATATGACCCTCCTGCTTCTTGATACATGTATAATAAAAATAATCTATGAAAAAGTGAAGTGACTTGGTGCTTGTGCCTTTGATTATAGGATTTAAAGAATATTTAGATGTGCCTTATCCTTTCTTGTCAGTGTATCTTAGATGTGCTTGGCAACATGCTAAGGAATTACATGCCAGCGTGCTCAAGCCTTGCCAGCCAGTGTGCCCAGGTCCAACCTGCTAGTATGTCTAAGCCCATTAAAATATACTCATAAGTACTCAATTTAAGACTTTTAGGCATCAGAATAGCATATTGGGTACACACGAGTGTATGTATAAGTAAAAATTTACTTTTTGTGGAAAAAACAAATAAGATTTTTGACCATTTTAGAACTACCAAAGTATTCTAGATTAAATAGGACATGCTTGTCTATTAGAGGGGAGCCCAAACATTATGCAGAGTCATCTTTCTATCAGCGAATATGTAGGACATTGTTATTTTACTACAATTCCTAAAAAGTGAACATAAAGGCTTATTTTTTGTTTAAAACATTCATTTCTTATCAACACCATGCGAGAGATTTAACACATGCCTTTGATGGGTTGTGCCTTATTCTCAAAATAATATGGTGCTTCATATTAGATTATTTATACATCTTAATGCACACTCAATAAAATGTATCCATAAATTTATGAAGCGACATATTTCTTGTGCCTTCAATTGTTAGTTATTAAAGAAAAATTAGATGTGCCAAGTTATACATCATAACAATGGGACAATGATCATAAGCTGCTGAAGATTTTTTGAAGAAGCCGTCTAATACAGCTGATACCAGGACTGATCAAGATACTCAGGATCAATCAAGGATGGTTCCTAACTCTACTCAAATTGTTTCTAAGGAGAACGGTAATTGTTTTAAAATTGCTATAGAGAACATTTTTAATATCCTGGCTTCTCTTAGAGAGGAGGATAATAATTTGAACCAAAAATCTGAAGAAAATGTGGCTGAAGCTGATTTAGTTATTGAAGAAGGAGAGCCTATTGAGACTCATTATGTTGAAGCTAAAGGTATGGATTTCGGTCCAGAAAAATGTTGTTAAGAAACCAATTAATGATAATGTCTCTTCTAAATGTCAAGTGGGTTCTGATTTGATAACTGTTGGTTATAAACTAAAATTGCTCAAAGAGTTGAGGTCCTTGGGACCTTTGAAAATAGACTCTAGAATGAAGAAGGGGTTAAATAAGAAGAGGAGCGGGGCAAACAAAAGAGAAGCCTCCTTATATTTGAAGGACTTTATGAGGGAATGAGACATTTTCTTTGTGGGGATAGTTGAGACTAAGATTTCCAATCTTAGTAGAAGTGATTTCAACAAGTTTATGTGAGTAGATTGGGAAATTTTCATGGTTCCATTAGCTGGAATGTCTGGTGGAGATCTGGTTATATGGAAGACGGAAGTGACTTCTTTTTCTCTACTGGAATCATCCAATCAAGGAGTGGTGGGGGAGCTGGATATTGGTGACAAAGGTAAGTGGATTATTTCCACTGTTTATGGTAGTAACAATGTTCTCGAAAGAAGGAAGCTTTGGAAGATGGTGGGAAGGTATTCCTTCTTAGAATCACCTTTGGTGGTTGGGGGAGACCTCAATTGTATTATTTTACAAGAAGAGAAAAAAGGAGGGAAGAAGTTTAAATTCTCCCAAGGGCCTATGGAGATGAAGAATTCTATGATGGACTATGATTTGCATGATTTGGGGATCATAGGTCCTAAGTTTACTTGGTGTAACAACAAAAAGGGCAACGTAAGAATCCTTGAGAGATTGGATAGATGTTTACTCAATTCAAAAGCTTTGGAGAGGATCCACATTGCCTCGGTGAGACACTTACCAAGGGTTGCTTATGATCATTGTCCCATTGTTTTGAAAGTTATTAATGGTGTTATTGCTCATAGAAAGTTTTTAAGATTTGAAGATGTATGGCTTTCTTATCCGTCATCCTCGACTGTTGTTAAAAACTCTTGGAACAAGATGGTAAATGTTGATGATATGGAAGGACTTAACAAAAAGTTTTATAGATCCCTTAGATCTTTATTCTTTTGGAGTAAAGCCAAACACAAAAATCTGTTAGAAGTCAAGAAGATTCTAAAGAAGGAAATTGAAGATTTGCAAATTTTTGAAGCCAACAGTAGCAACTTCACAGAAGATGATCTATGGAGGTTAAGGGAAAAAATCAATGAATTGAATGTGACTCTTGCTAGATTGAGTACATGGTGGAGACAAAGGGCCAAGGTCAAATGGCTTAAGGAAAGAGACATAAACTCAAAATTTTCCATACTTATGCTAATGGTAGAAGGAATGGAAATATCATCAAGCAAATAAAAGATGAGGAGGGTAATCTTGTGGAGGATGCTTCGGCCATCACAGATGTTTTCTTAAAGTATTTTGGGAGTAAATAGAGACAAAGGGAATGCATTTTGAATGGATGGCCGAATCCTATGAAAATGCTCAATGAAGATGAATGTAGACTTCTTGATCAAGAGTTTACTTTTGAGGAAGTTGAAGTTGTGGTTTCGAATCTTGGCTATAATATCTCTCCTAGTAAGGATGACATTTCTTTCTCTTTTATTAAATCATATTGGAAATTGATAGGAGATGATGTTTGGAGAGCTATTCAACTTTTCTTTACTTCTGGTAAAACGTGTGCTAAATGGAAGGAGACTTTGGTGGTGCTTATTCCTAAAGTAAAAAATCTATTCTTACCTCCAGTTTTAGACCTATTAGTCTCTATTTGTCCATTTACAAGATTATTGCTAAATTCTGGTTGAATAGATTGTTGAAAGTGATTAACTCTTTGGTGTTGGATGTTCAATCGGCATTCATCAAAGGTAGATCTTTATCTGATCATATCCTTCTTGCACAATATGTCTTTTAAAAATTTAGATTCTTTAAATCTAAAACTGGTTTTGTTGCTATTAAAGTTGATATGGAACAAGCATACGATAGTATGGCTTGGGATACTCTTAAACAAACTCTTAATTGTTTTGGTTTTCCTTGGAGATTTTCTAAGCTTCTTATGGAATGTGTCATTGATCCTTATTTCTCTATCATTATTAATGGTTTTGGTTCTGAGTGGATCAAGGGAAGGAGTGGCTTTAGACAGGGCTGACCTCTTTCCCTCTACCTCTTCATTTTATGTTCTCAACTTCTAACCAATGCCTTTGAACAAGAAGGTAGAAATCTGGGAGTTAGATTGACTTCCTTGGCTCCCAAAATAAGCCATCTTATGTATGAAGATGACGTTCTTATTCTATCCACAGCTAAGGTGGAAGAGCTAAAGCAGATTCAAAGTATTCTCAATAAATACTGCAGCTGGACGGGTCAGCAGATAAACAAGGCAAAATATGTTATTTTTTTCGCAAATTTGTGACCGTAAGAAGCAAAAAATGTATCAGGAAAATTATAAATTTCAGGGAAGTCAAGGAGATGTAATACCTGGGTGTAAAGATGACATTAAGGAGGTTAAAACATAGTGACTTCCTTCATTTACTAGATAAAGTTTCATCTAAACTGAATGTATGGGGAATGAGATACATTTCAGCACCAAGGAAACTGGCTCTCATCAAATATGCTATTCTATCCATTCCAGGTTTTTTTTTTTCAACTCATACTTTAATTCCTTTAAGCATCTTGAAGGAATTAGATAGACTTTATATAGATTATCTTTGGAAAAAAGAAGATGGCAAACCTGGTATGCACTATGTCATTTGGGATGATCTTTGTTGTCCAACAAATGTTGGAGGTAGAGGGGTTCTTTCTGCTTTTCATTCAGTTGGACCGCTAAGAGCTAAGTTCATTTGGAATTACTATAAGAACCCAAACTCTCTTCTCAACAAATCTTCGAAGGCTAAATATGGAAGAGATGTTAATCATGGCGAAATTAATAGATTCAAGTCCCCTTCTTGGAAAATTCTGATCAGTGATGCTAAAGCCTTAAAACCAATTTTCATATTCAAGGTGGGGATAGAAAATAATATCAGACTTCTTGAAGATTGCTGGATATTGGATAGAAGATTGGAATTTTGGCCAACTTTCATTGCTACAGTCGAAGGTGAATTCCCAAAGCTGGAAAAATTTATTCTAAATGGCCAATGGAATAATTTTGAGTTGATGAAATATTTTGGAATAGAGTTGGTAAAGATAATTGAACAAATTACTCTATACCCAAAACTTCCAAATGATGAATTAGAACTAGTTAAATTGTTTACTGGCAAAATGATAGCTTCTATTACAAGAACCAAAGGAGATGATTTTTCGGATTCATGGAGCTGGTTCAAAAAAATTAAACTGAATCCACGGGTGGAAGTGTTTTTGTGGCATTTATGGAGAAATGTTATTCCTTCTAAAGAATTTCTGGTATCCAGGAGATTGGCTGTTGATTATATCTGTCCTAGAGGATGTCATCAAGTTGAAAACTCTGAGCATATTGCTGTTACTTGCAATAAACTGAAGGAGGTGATCAGATTGGCTAATAGGTGGGAATTTTCTCTTCCCATGCTTAGTTCTTGGACATAATGTTTCATGTTTATGAAAAACATGTTGAAGACAAATTTATTTGCTGTATATTTATATTGCACAAAAACATTCTTCTCTTGGAAGAGTAGAAATAAAATGATTCATGAAGGGAAAGAATATGGAATCTCTTCTATTGTCTCTAATGCCATCAGCACTACTTCTATTGCTCTAAAATTTAGTTCTATTCGGGATCACTGGGAAGCTAATCGACCTTTGAGATCGTTCTCTAAATCATGGCATCTCCCTCCCCCTGAGTGGATCAAAGTGAATCTTAACGCAACTTTATTGAGATCCAATGAAGCGGGTATTGGTGGAGTTTTTAAAGATCACAAAGGTAGATTTCTCCTTGCTTTTGGAATCAAAAGTACTCATTGGGACAATGGAGCTTTGGAGCTTTTAGCATTTCAAACTTTAAACAAAAATATCAAGGATTGGATGTTGGACTCAAAAGAAATTATACTATAAGGTGATAGTATAAATGTGATGGAATTTCTAAAAGCTAAAGTAAAGTTACAGTTCCATATCAATGGTGATAGGTATGAAGACTTTTCTTTTCTTAAAAAGTTTGATTTTTTTCTTATTTAATTGGATGGATAAAGATTGTAATAAGTTAGCAGATTGTTGTGTTAACTTGGCTTTGTTAGGTGACTTTATTTGGGAAGACACTAGTTCTGGTAATATTCCTCCTTACTTCTTATCTTTATTAAAGGAGGAATGTGATAGCTCTTCTATCACTTAGTTGTTTGTATTTGGTGTTTTTTCATCCCCCTTCTTTTTCTTTAATGCTATTTTGCATTTTCAAAAAACAAAAAACACTAGCAGGTGATCATGTGATGGAAGTAGGAGTTGTCCCATTATAGAGGATCAAAACTAGGATGATCATATAATTGGGGTAGGAATTGGCCCATTATAGAGGATGAAAACTAGGATGGTGCCACGATGGCATACTCCACCACTAGTGGGTGGTCATGTAATATGGGTAGAAATTGGCCCATCAAAGAGGATCAAAATTGGGATGAACATATAATGGGGGTAAGAATTGGCCCATTACAATGGATCAAAACTAGGATGGTTCCACTAAGGGCTACTCCACCACTAACGGGTGATCATGTGATAGAAGTTGGAATTGGCCAATCACAAAGGATCTAAACTAAGATGATCGTATGATGGCGGAAGGTATTGGCTTATTATAGAAGATTATAACTAAGATTGTGCCACCAAGAGCATACTCTACAACTAGCGGGTGTTCGTGTGATGGGGGTAGGAACTGACCCATCATAGAGGATCAAAAATAGGATGATCATGTAATGGGGGTTTGAATTGACCCATTATGAAGGATCAAAAGTAAAATGGTGCCATGAAGGACATACTCCACCACTTGTGGCTGATTGTGTGATTGGTGTAGGAATTGGCCAAGCATAGATGATCCAAACTAAGATGATCATATAATGAGGGTAGTAACTAACCTCTTATAGAGGATCAAAACTTTGATGATGCCATAAAGGGCATACTCCACCACTAGCGGGTGATCGTGTGATGGGAGTAGGAATTGGCCCATTGTAGAGGACCAAAACTTTGATGATCATATATTGGTGGAAGGAATTAGCCCATTACAGAGGATCGAAACTAGGTTAACCGTATAATGGGGTTAAGAGTTGGCCCATTATAAAGGAACAAAACTATTATAGTGCCACGAATATCATACTCCACCACTTACGGGTGATCATGTGATGGGCATAGGAATTGGCCCATCATAGAGGATCAAAACTATGAGCGAGCTAGGATTGTGCCACGAATGGTGTACTACACCACTAGCGAGTGTAATCCTAAGGAAAAGAATAATCTTAACCTTAAGAAAAAGTTAACCTTAAGAAAAAGTGGATAAAAGCTGATTGATTAGACAATTTCTGAATTTAATTTGATATCTTTCAATTTGGAAAGGGGACTTTCATGTTAAATTTGATACTCATCACGCATGGTATTTGTTGAAGAGCCATCCCAATATTAAAAAACACCAAGTTGCATCCTTCAAAATTTATTAATTGATATGAACCTTTCTCATAGATCATTTCTAAGGTGAATGATCCAGTCAACATTGATTCAAAGTTTCCATCAATCTTATGACGTTCAAAAATTAGTATTCAAATGATTATTACATAGTCTCCTACTTGGAAAGTCCTGAGGTGGCATAGGACCTTCCAGACAGGAGACTTAGTGTTGGTCCTTCAGAGGCCTATCTTAGCCCATCTAAAGTTGGGAGGAAAATTTGAGCCCACTTGGGAAGGACCCTTCGGTATAGAGACTGTCTACGAAGGAGGCTCATATCAGTTAGTAGATTGTAAAGGAAATCACCCAATGTTATCTGTCAATGGGCGTTTCCTTAAGAAATACTATGCTTGATGTAGCTCATTTTATCAATCAATAAAATTTCCTTTCTCAATTCGTAACCCGATTCTTTCCTTTTTAAGTTCTTTCACTTTTTAACGCACTTCGCCTTCTCCTTAGGGTCGGATCGTTCCCTCCCTTAGGATCGCACCTGCTAGTGGTGGAGTACTCTCTCCGTGGCACCACCCTGGTATTTAACTTGGGGATTAGTGGTGGAGTACGCCCTTCGTGGCACCATCCTGATTCACACTCGCTAGTGGTGGAGTACACCCTTCGTGGCACCATTCTAGTTTGCCAGTTTCAGTCCTCTGTGTGGAGCAAGTTTCCTCCCCACATGACCATTCACTAGTGGTGGAGTAAGCCCTTCAAGGCACCATCCTAGTTTGTCAATTTCGGTCCTCTGTGTGGAGCAAGTTTCCTCCCCACATGACCACTCTCTAGTGGTGGAGTACGCCATTCGTGGCACCATCCTAGTTTGCCAGTTTTCGTCCTCTGTGTGGAGCAAGTTTCCTCCCCACATGACCATTCTCTAGTGGTGGAGTACACCCTTCGTGGCACCATCCTAGTTTGCCAGTTAATCTACCTATTAGAAGTAAGTCTTCTATCAGTATCATATATGCCTAAGATTTGGTGATGCCCTTCCTTAGACTCAAAGCTAGGTATTCCCTACTTTGGTTTCCAGTTGATCAGTCCATTAGGAGTAAGTCTTCTATCAGCATCCTATGGACCTAAGGTTGGGTGATGCCCTTCCTTAGACCCAAAGCTAGGTACTCCCTACTTTGGTTTCTAGTTAATCTTCCTATTTGGAGTAAGTCTTCTATCAGCATCCTATAGGCCTAAGGTTGGGTGATGCCCTTCATTAGACCCAAGGTTAGGTATTCCCTACCTTGGTTTCTTCAGTTCCCTTATCTAATAGGTGTAAGTCTTTTATTAGCATCCTATAGGCTTAAGGTTGGGAGATGCCCTCCCTTGCACCCATAAGATTCTACTTCTATTCGGTCAACGCCAATGTGTACAACAGAAGTTTCTTCTACCACACACATTGGGGGTCCATTTGTTGACCTCATTTTTGTATGAGGCCACTAAGGCCCTTCCAAACTTCAGATCAATTCTAAACCTTAGGGCCTACTCTAGACCTTAAGATCCTTTCCTAGAAGAGACCTTAGGGCCTACTATAGAGCTTAAGATCCTTTCTTAGAGTCAGACCTTAGGGCCCAATCTAGAGCTTAAGATTCTTCTCTAGATCCTAGATCTTAGAACCCCTCTAGATCTTAGGACCAATCTATACTCAAATCAATCCCTACCTTTGATCAACTTTAACCTCAAATCAATTCCTACCTTTGATCAACTCCAACTTCAATTTAATTCCTACCCTTGATCAATTTAAATCTCAAGCTTCATCCAACTCAAATCCCAATTAATTCAAATTTCAAACATATCCAAACTTTGATTCAATCCACTTGAGAATCCAAATTTCAATCTAGACTTTGATTCCACCTTTGATCTAGCTTTGACCCTATCCATTCATTAACAGTCACCACATGATTGTAAATGATTTGGATACTCCAGCATTAATCATTCAAACTTAAAATCCAATCCAAACCCAGAAATCCAGACTCAAATTCAAAGTCTTATGGCCTTATCCTAAAGACCTTTTTCAAAGATTTTTCAAACATTTCAAAACCCAGTCAAATGGCCTCTGATTCAGGGTCTATCACTTACAAAGTGATAAGACATGTCTCTAGAGGTTACCCTCCAATTTTGAGCCCATTCTGAGGTCTTTAACCCCAGAATCTAAATTAAAATCCAAAGGCTGTAAAACCTACAAATATTTACAGCCTATGCCATTGTACTTAACACCTTAGAGATTTTGATCTTGGAGTCCTTATCAAAGCCTCCAATTACTTCCAAACCCTTGATTGTAACCCATTGAGCAGTAAACTGCATTTTTCAGACCCATTTTTGACCCTAGTTGACCAATGGGTCAAGATTGACCAAAATACCCCTATAGGATTTTAAATGCCCATTTCAACTCAAATCAATTCCAAACTCTTTGAAACCACTTTCAATGAGTTTCAAATAACAAACCCAACTTGTTGAGATCAAACCCAGACCTTGGGTCAACTTGGTTGACCAAGTCAAACAAGTTTGACCCATTAACCCATACACCCTTTCCCTTTCAAAATTTTGAACCAAGTCCTTTAAATGCATGGGATGACCCCTTGGGCACCCAAGAGACCCTTCTTGGAGACCGAAGCCTTGGGCTCACTTGGGTTAGCCATATGGCTTGAACCAAGTGACCAAAGAGAGGCCTCCCTTGATTCACCTCTTAACCTTGATTAAATTGAATCCAAATCAAGGTGTCATTGGATACCCATTGACCCAATACACCTTCCTTTACCAGCCCAACCCTTGGGCTCACTTGGGTCAAGAGTTAGGATAACCCAAAGTGCCCAAAATCACTTAGGATTGAGCCAATTCTCAACCTAAGCCCAATTGAACTTGATCAACACCACTCATAAGTGGCCCTAGGTCCAACACAAGGCTTCTTCACCTAGCTATGGGAGCTAAAGGAGAGACTTTTAGTTAGTGCAATACAAGGAGGGTGCCTCCGAGGAGTGGACGTAGTTTGAGGTTTGACAAAACCATTATAAATCCGGTGTGATATTTCCTTATTTTATTTCCGCATTTAATTTCTGCATCTGTTACTCTTTATGGTGAATTATTTTAGTTTTATGTTTTGCTTGAGAAAATTTTTAAAATACCAATTCACGCCCCTCTTGGTTAGCCTCGAGCTAGTTCTTAAGATTTTAACATCCCTAATGAACTCTCATTCATTAAAAATGTGAACTTCAAAAAAAATAAAACTAATTCCAAAAAATCAAAATTGGATAAACTAAAATGCTTTCAAATCTAATTAAAATATAATATTTATTAAAATTATGAACTTTTCATAAATCAAGCTATATTAAAAGTCAACTCCTCGCTCAACCGTAGTTCAATAATTAAGTCCCAAAACTTTTACAAATAATAATTTGTTTTAGAAAATTTTAAATCTAGAAAACTCAAAGTTTAATTACACCTTATAAAGTCTAATATTTAATAAAAATGCTAAAACCCAAAAACCTAGCCTATTTTTAACTAAGATGGTAGAATGCTCAGAAACCTTCTAAAATTCGCTATTCCAAAATAAACTTCAGAGAATATTACAACGAGTATTAAAACTGACTAACTAATTAAATCAATAAAAATTGACCCCAAGATATTAATATTTGAACTTTAATCAAAACTCCCATTTGGCTTTCAATAAATCAGATCACAAATAATCTGAACCAATTACCTAATATAGGACATATCCAATACTACACGGCCTACTACACACATAGAAATCCTTGTTAGGATATGACTGTTAGTTATATGTTAGTGAGGTGCTTCCCTTTTTTGTTTATGTGATGTAACGCTAGTTCCTTTGCTTTTCTGTGATGATTACTATAATGATCTTTATTACTATACTTTATTTATGATGTGATGTGCGATAGATTACTGTTAGGTTAGGGGGATCTTGAAACTAATGATATTCACTGTAGGTGGACATGCTCATGCAGCCCTAATAAAGGGGGCTAAAATGATAAATAAATTAAGTATATGCTTGCTATAGGTTCTTCGGCGGCTTAGCCCCCAAATAAATAAAAGCATGGTGAAGTGTGGTTGGCATGAGCTCTTTTATTTCATATATAATTACTAAGGATAATTTGATTTCTTTAACTCATTAGGATAACCGTATAGGAGATTCTAGATTTTTTTATAATATAATTTAATTCGATAACAAAGCCCCTTTATAAAGAATTTCTTTTTTAATTTTGGTAACCTTCTTAAGGATGAACTATACAAATACTGAATGAAACAGATTTGATGAAGGACATGAAGATGAAGTTGAAGATGAAATGCCTTATTTTTAAGACTTGCATCATTCAATAGGATTAGAATCCATGTTATTGTCACTGGAGCCTGGCCACCATTACTTTCTATAGACCCTAGGTTTTACTTATATGGAACTTGCCATAGAATTTTGGACTTTTTCTTACTCTGGTGGATATTTATATTGATGTGTTTACTTTGTTTGCGCAATAAAAATTGCCTATTTTTATATGTTTTTTTCTTGAATGTGTGTGTGCCTATTTTCTTTAGGCTCTTTAGGGATAAAAAATTTTCTCCTCATAATCAAAACTTTAAAATTCTAAGAACTAAATAATATAGAAAGCTAATGATCTAGGGAATAATCAAATATCATTTGGGGTCACATGCATATTAATGCTTCCTCTCTTTCCTTGCTTTAAGAAATTTCCCTTCCTACGGGCAGAGTCTAGATAATCTGATCTATAAGGATGAGGTGCAAGACCTAGAAAAGTCTAGTATTTCTATAAAAAAATTATTTTATAAACCTCTTTAGATTTCATGCATTTCCTAATTTGGAGGCTTTAATTAGCATGCATTTCATTAGAAACTAATTAAATCAAAATTTAATTGAATTAATTTTATGAGCACACCACCTTATATATGTACAAGGCCACTTAAGAACCACTCTAGATGTCAGCCTTACTTCCCAAAAATCTTAGCCACCCACCCATCTTTCATGAAGACCTGTCAACATGGATTTATATGATTAGGCGGTTAGTTTGCTTTTATTTTTAGGCAGTATATAAGTCTATAATACATTAGCTATGACATAGGTCTTAATGTTATATGTAGAACACTAAACCCATAATAGATTTAAGGTTCAAGACTACTACTATCGGTGTCTCATAGTGTGCCTCATTAGTGGATAAGTCATCTATCCTTTAGAGGTTATAAACCCCATCTAGCTGCTTCACATGGATAACGCCACCACCATCCTTTTCTTTTGTATGCTCTGAGTGTAGTATTATCTTTTTCTTCAATTTCTTTTCACTACTTTAGTCCTTCTAGAAGTTGATGTGAGCTGTGTATGTTGACTGAGCCAAGTTGAACCCTTTCTTCCCCTTTGAGTAAGAACTTTCTAGTCTCCTTACTATGTGCTAATCTTATTTGTGAGAATAATGTAAGACCCTTAATCGAAAGTCTTCTTAGACCCCAGCTTAAGATGTTATTAACCACGAGGGATTGAGCCCATAGAAAACTAAATCCCACATCAAATAAACCCCACTTGCACTGATTTATTAGGCGTGGGAAACCTCATTACTCCGATCAGGTCATGCTTATCCTTACCCTTGAAGGTGTGTAGGTGAAAGATGCTATTCTGAATGGTTAATCATATGTATGATCTAATTTGCACTCCAATTATCCTGCTTGCAAAAAAGTGCAAAGGCTTATGGCTATTTTGTCCCATAGGATGGTGCGATTATTTGCTCTGCACTTTATCCCCCACATAGCAGTGTCCTTTTAGAGGTCAAAAAGTTTCTAGGGACCATGGTGGGACAAGTTTCTCTCTCCATCTTTAGATTTTATATTATCATTTCTTTTATATAGGTTTGGTACTCTTTAGATTAGGTATATTCTATTCTTAGCTTGGGTCCTCCTTAATTAGGTTCGTTTCTCTTAGCTAGGGTTCTCTCTAGTCATCTTCCTTATGGCCTAACAGGTCATTCCGTCTCTTATCGATCCTCCTCTTTTCTCTTAGTATCATCTCTTATCAATCATTTCAATTCACATTTATTCTTTTGTTGGCAGTAAGTACCATATCTTCCTTTATTCCTTCTATTACTTTTTATTTTGGTTCTGACTCAAAGGTGACACTCCCAGAGTCCCTGTTAATAGTCTTCCAACTAGAGGAATCACTTTGAGTTCCTTTATAGAGCTTCCTTCACCTTGTTCTCATTGGATTTCTATGTTTACTAGGCTTTATCACCTAGAGACCACCGAGCAAACCTCGATGCTTCTATATTGCTCTCCTTCCCCTAGTCCTTCAGTCTGTGGGATCAGACTTAGCTTCATTCTCCACCTCTGACCCCAGGAAATAGGTCAAAATTAATAAAAACCATAAAATTTGATTTGTTACATCAGAGGCAGCCAAGCAATAGATGGCAGAGGAAGTGGCTCAATAGGAGCAAATTTAGAGGAGGATGGTCCCCTTATAGTAGGAGCTACACCCAATTCCAGTTACACTGACTTCTTAGGTCATAGTTACTCCTATGATAGAGGCAGTCCTGAGAGGATTGTTCTCTCCTCTGATATAAAGTGGTGATAAGAACAACGTCGCTTGTATCATAATGGCCCCTCCTTTTACTAGTACTGTACCATATACTAGGGTCCTTAGGTATGATTTTGCCTAAGCCCTCATCTAGAGGGTTAGAAGCATCATTTGTATAGTGCGAGGTAGAGAACCTATTAGAATAGAGAGGTTATTCCATCAGATCTCTCAAGTATACATTCAGTTGTAGAGATAGTCCTTAAGATAGAGGTAGGTGGCAGAGAGATCATTCACCATGGCAATAGACCAGTGATGTTCTGTTAGTTAGACCTCAGGTAAGTGGTCCCACTGTTGGACAATGCCCACGTCATTAAGGATGTAAATAGAAGTTAGAGCCTGCCTGACC
Source organism: Dendrobium catenatum (assembly GCF_001605985.2). Taxonomy (NCBI): domain Eukaryota; kingdom Viridiplantae; phylum Streptophyta; class Magnoliopsida; order Asparagales; family Orchidaceae; genus Dendrobium; species Dendrobium catenatum. The sequence goes on from NW_021319619.1 coordinate 462,690, forward strand.
TTAGTTCAATTCAGTTATTGTAGTCCTATTATAGTTAGATTCCCCTACTAGATCCAACTAAGTAGGTGGGTATGGAGACGATGATAAGTAGAATCTCCTATCGAGGAAACACAACCAGTTATGGTAGTTGGGAAATTGGATACAGTCGCCTCCTAAAAATTAGAGCCAGTACAATGATTTGTAATATAGTGACATATATTGATGATGATGTTCCTCCTGATGGTTAACCAGCCATGGTAGATGTAGTGCCAATTCCTAGCCACTATAAGATCTCTTCCCTTATGGGTCTGTATATAGAAGATGTTTTCAGACCTTTTCTAAGGAGCACTCGAGGAGGAGTTAGATGGACATATACTAGTGCACCGACTGTGTGTGATTACTAGATAAGGTCCCTTGGATTAGCAGAGAGAGCCGAAGGATAATAATGAGTAGGGAGAGGCTGAGGTAAGAGGATATCCAAGGTCAGTTGACATGGATGCCACAGTTTTATAGCTACATACATAGATGGTAGAGATGGCTAAAGTCATGGCGACGATGATCATTCAATTGACAGCTTTGGAGGCCTGCCCTAAGTTATGGGTGTAGGTACTTTTACTATGTCTAGGGATAAGCCAATATTACCACTAGTGGTAGCACCAGACCCCATAGGAGTGGATAGGGTCCACAGAGTAGCTCCTATAGCACTTATAGTAGCTACTTTCACTACCCAGTACATAGTTAGTTAGCTCAATTATCAACCGGGTAGATTCAGAATTTCATAGCATAGAAGGTCGAGCAGGCCATTTCTTCTGGTCAGTTTGGAGAGGGAGTTAGTCGGGGCAACTTTAACCAGTAAAGTATGAGTAAGAGCCTTACTCCTCTAGTTTTGTTCCTCCTCGATTAAGACTTTTTGATAGGTTTGGGGACCCATTGAAGCATGTGGCTTAGTACTAGGCCATATGTTGCAATATAGGAGAGAACGATTCTTTGATGCTAAGTTTGTTCAGCAACAGCTTAGTTGCGGTAACATTTATATGGTACACCGACCTTCCCAATAATTTAGTATGCACCTTCATAGATCTAAGCAGCTATTTGTTCAGAGGTTTGTTAGTGCCAAGCAAAGAGTTATAATGTGTGAGTTAGTTGTGGCCAGACATCATCCCCATTAGACTTTACTAGATTACATAGTCAGATGAAAAAAAACTCAATTTCTAGTGTGAGCCTCTGTTAAAGGAGAATTATGCAGTAGAGATTTTGCTAAAAAACATAAATGGCCCTATAGATCCTTACTTTAAGGGTTTCAACATCTAGACCTTTCTGAGGTTGTTGAAGAAGGTGATCAATTTGTAGGACAACATACCACATGCAGTCCCTTATAAGGTTAAGGGTTAGCCCACATATAGACCTCAATGGCAGGAGTCTTCTGGGCACCTTTGCCTAGGAATGTGAAGGTACATAGTACTTTTCAGCTAAAGAATAAGGACAAGAAGCCCGGTGTTAGTTCAGCACCACCACAACTGTCGTACACACCTGGTTAGTTGGTAATGCAGTCTAGACCCTCTCGTTGGACTTCAGAGAGTTAGTAGTACCTATAGGAAAAGCTTAGTAAGGAATATCCCTTTAAGAGGGAGAGTTGGAACAAGATATTTAAATTTCTTATTGAGAAGAACATTTTAACATTCCTGACGAACAGTAGAGTGGAAGAAGAGGGGCAGATGGATCATCCACTATATTGTCCATTTCATAGACATAATGAGCATGTCGAAGAAGACTGTTATGTGTTCAAGGATAGAGTTGAGAGACTCATGGCTAGTGGGAAGATCCACATGCAATACAGTTACTTAGTGCAACCCTTGGGCAAGATTACTCAAATTTTTTAAATGATTTCAGGTTCCAGCCATATTGATAATAAGAGTGATAGTTAGAGCAGTAGTAGTAAATCACCTTATAATTTTTTAAATGATTTTCAGGTTCCAGCCATTTTAACATTCCTGACTATCACTCTCTCAAAAGACAAAGCAGATGATTAAGAAAGATTTTAAGAGTTCATAGGGAGTTGAGAAGAGGCCTCCCTAGATTAAGTTGATAGTTATCAGTCCAGTTACTTTACTAGTTCCTTTTTCTTCTTCTGTTGTAGCGCCTACTAAGCACATTTATTTTTCTTTTTCATGTAATAAAAAAGTGTATGAAAAAGAAAATATTATTGTAACTTCAAAGGGGAGGACGGGACCTCTTCCAATGCATAGATGAAGGATTTCATTCTCTCTTCAACATATTTTCAAATAATGGAAGAAAATTATTCTAGCTACTTTTGGTCATGTGTTTAATCTAGCTTTAGTTCTTCTAGTACTCATTATTTTCATGTATTACATATTTCTTATAATGTTAATTATTCTTTATTTTATGATGAGTCTGTAGAGAGAGTTGCTATTTGCATATTTCATATTCTTGCAACTTGTATTATTTTGATGATTTCAAATATTATTATTTTTTATATATCTCCTAACAAATTTTATTTCTTGCTCTAGTGTGTACTAACATTTCAGAAAAATTAACTCCAAGCGATGAAGACATCAAACTATTCATTTGTAATTCATATTTTTTTTACATGAAAGGGAGTGATTGTATTTGAGTAAAAAAAAAATCACAACACACTCTTTGGGGACAATTTTTTGTGAATTGATCGTACGGGATGAACTATGTTCGTACGGGACGATCATGTTAATTAGCCCCTCAAAAGAGCATGGACTGAACATACGAGGAGAAAATTTTATAAGTCCTATTCATCCAGGAAGAAATTTAATATTTGTCCCAGGACGAAACTCTCGGGATTCTCACTCGCAATGTTCGTCCAGACAAAAAATAAGGTTCATATAGGGATGAAACTCTCTGTATGAGTTCGTTCAGGATGAAATTAATTTTCGTACCGGGACAAAACTCTCTGTCTAAAATCATCCCAGGATGAAACCTGTTCTTCCCAGGACGAACTGAACCGACTTAAGTCAGTTGGTTACGTCCTGAAGAATTTTTGGAAACCGACTTATGAAATAACCGTTTCGTACCAGACGAACATAGTTCAAACAGGACGATGTGCATGTACGAACATCGTTAGTATCAATTTATATTAGGTTCGTTTCCGGCACTTTAAGTAAAATTGTCCAGGATAATCCACGATCGTATGGGACGATCCACTGCGTACAGAATTGAAAACTTGCAATTTTTGGGCAATTTTTCTTGTCTTTTATATATATAGTCCAAATTAGACTGCCACCCAATCTTTTTTCCATTTGATCTTTGTGCCTATTAAAAGAAAACCCAAGGAGAGAGTGTAAGAGAGCATTCAAAGGAGGATTCCTACCACAGGAGAGTAAAGGCTTCACTTGGTATTCAAAGGTAAGAATCTCTACTTGTGAATTGGGATTACTTCACTCTTTTCTTTCTTCTTTCTATATTTCTTGTGAGAAGATTTGTCAAGGATATTCGGTTCTCTGCCGACACTAGGAGAGTGTGAAAAGACGAAGGGTTCTCTGCCCACACTAGGAGAGTGTGAAAAGACGAAGGGTTCTTATCCCACACTAGGAGAGTGTGAAAAGATGAAAGGTTCTCTGCCTACACTAGGAGAGTGTGAAAGGATGAACGGTTCTCTGCCAATATTATGGATTGTGTAAAAGGACGACGGTTCTCTGCCGCATCAAGTAGTGGTGAAAAGAGTGTTTGTAAAGGCTTCTCCGCCTTGCTGTGGGTGTAAAAGGAGAGACACTATTGGTATTAGTGCAATACTCAGATGGTGCCTCTGAGGAGAGGATGTAGGTCTGGTTTAGACCGAACCACTATAAATCTTGTGTCTTTCACTTTACTTCTTTTTTATTTTCCTCATTTTTCTTTTGTTTTAAATATTTTGTGGTTGAAAAACTTTTCTATAAAAATCTCATTAAAAGTTTAATTTCGGTTAAAATTACATAAAAGAAGGTTAAGTTTTTAAAACTACTAATTCCCCCCCCCCCCCTCTTGGTAGCCTTGGGATATTAACTTAGGTTTAACAACCTATTCACTAGACTCAACAAGTGGTATCAGAGCTTCGTTTCAAAATTATAAGTTTAAACTATTTTTGATTAACGTAGATGGCTACATTTGGAAACCGAAATATAACTGAGGGTTACTCTATTACTAGACTTCCACTATTTGACAATATACCTTTTGATTTTTGGAAAACATGCATATCTACTTTTTTACAGTCACTTGATTATCGTATGTGGATCCTAGTCCAGGAAGGTTATACAAAACCAACTAGATTAGTTGATGGAGTTAGGGTAGAAACATCTTTTGTAGATTGGACTATAGAAGAACGTGACTTAGCTCAACTAAATGCCAAATATTTAAATAGCTTCTAATGTGCTTTAAAATTTGAAGACTACATGCGGGTTTCCACTTGCGAAAGTGGAAATGACATATGTGATAGACTTTGTATTACTTATGAAGGAACTAATGAGGTTAAGCAATCAAGACTGAATATCTTGTTACATGATTATGAGTTGTTTCGCATGAAACCAAATGAATCTATTTCTAACATGTACACAAAATTCACACAAATTGTCACTTCTTTGCATGCATTTGGTAGGGAATTAACTAATGCTGAAATGGTTAATAAGATTTTTCATTGTTTACCAACTACTTATGATGCTAAAATTACTGCAATTATAGAGTCTAAAGATTTAAACATTTATTCTATTGACAATCTTCTTGGTTCACTCATTGCTTACGAGCAAGGGGTTAGTCAAAGAAAGATTGATGCAGGTGAACCATGAAAGGAGAAGAATATAGCATTAAAAGTGGAAGAGTCTGAGAGTGTACAATCACAACCTGAGGATGAAGACGATATTGCATTAATGACTAGACAATTCAGAAGCTTTCTGAAGAGGAAGCAGAAAAGATGCCAGTAATGGAATAGAGGTAAGTTTAACAAAAATGGTAAGGTTTCTAATGAAGTGATTTATTATGAATGCAGGAAACTAGGTCATATCAAGACTGACTGCCCAAAACTCAAAGCCACTTCTAGCAAGAAAAATGTTGAGGAGAAACCAATTATAAAGAAGGGCAAGAAGAAGTTTCAAAGAGCTTTTTGGGCGGACTCAGCTTTAGATTCATCAGAGACTAAAAAGGAAGAAGAAGTCACCAATCTTTGCTTGATGGCAGATAATATAAATCAATCAGATCAGGAAGAGGAATTCTCTCACACAAGACCTCATGGGAGCATATGGTACCAGGACAGCGGATGTTCAAAGCATATGACTAGAGATACTGCTCAATTCATAATGCTGGAAGCTAGGAATGGAGGCAAGGTTACACTTGGAGATAATACCACAAAGAAAATGATTAGATCATGTATGATTAGAAATTTGAAAAACTTTTTTATAGACAATGTGTTATTGGTTGAAGGCTTAAAGCAAAATTTGTTAAGTATAAGTCAGCTATGTGATAAGGGCTATAGTGTAAAATTTTTACCTACTAGCTGCATATTAAGCCTAAATGGGAAAGTATTTTAAATGAAAAAAGGTAAACAATATTTATATGCAAGATTTAAATTGTATTCAATCTCCTACTGTTTTTTGTTTGAAAATTATTTTTGATGAATCATGGCTTTGGCATAGGAGACTTTGTCATTCTAGTATGAAAAACCTTAGGAGAATTACCAAAAAGAACCTAGTGAGAGGTATACCAAAACTAGACATTACTAAGGATCACCTTTGTGATGCATGTTAATTAGGAAAACAAGTGAAGTCCTCTTTTCAATCCAATAAGGATCTTAGGACCAGTAAACCTTCGGAAATTCTTCACATGGATCTTTTTGCTGTAGAGTGGATAGGAAAAGCACTTCTGGAACATGTCAATTCATTAGAAATTCATTAGTTTCTTGGTCCAGTAGAAAACAAAATTCAGTAGCCCTATCTACTTCAGAAGAAGAATATATTGCATTAGGAAGTTGTGTGGCACAAGTGCTTTGGTTAAAACAACAGTTGATTGATTTAGGATTAACTATAGGCACTATTCCAATTTATTGTGATAATACTAGTGCTATTTGCATTTCCAAAAATCCTATTCAACATTCAAGAACCAAACACATTGACATAAGACATCATTTCATAAGGGATCATGTATCTAAGGGAGAAATTGAACTGACCCGTATTTTAACTGAAAATCAACTTGCAGACATTTTTACAAAACCTTTAGCCTTTGATACTTTCAGTGCATTAAGAACAAGGCTTGGTGTAATTGATTTAAATGCTTAAATAAAAATGTTTTTTGCAACATTGATGTTTTGTTTTTGTAAGTTTATGTTTTTATAATTTTTGTTTTTGTGATTTGTTGTTTGTTTTTGAGTGATTTTTATTTAAAGACTGTACATGTGTCATTGTTTATTGTGTTTTGTGTGTTCATTTAGTTTTCTTTGATAAAAAAATACTAAAATTCAAAAATCTTGTGTTAATCGTCCGGGACGAAAATTTTTCGTACAGGACGATGTGTGTAAAATGTCAATCTGCGTGATTTCAAACCATCTTAAGAGCAGTTTTTAATGTGTTCGTCTGTACGATCCTCATGATCGTCCGGGATGAATTTTTTTTTCTCAAACGACGGGACGATTGAATACAGCAGTTGAACGGATAAGACAGTTTTTATTATGAACCTCGTCCGTACGAACCTTTGGTTCGTCCAGACGAACAGACGTCGGTTCATAGCGGGGGATGGTTTTAACTGCCATTAAAACGAGTTAAATTTTGATCGTCTGTATGAACACGTGTTCGTTTATACGATCGTCTTGGTCAAAAGTCTGTACAAAAGGATGCTTCGTAAATTGTGTGATTATGAAAAGCCGTTATTTTTTTGACTCACTCGTTCGTCCATATGAATTATTTTTGTACGGGGATGAATCGAATTCGTACGGGACGAACGAAACTTCGTCTGGTACGAACAGTCATAATTCTTTAAATTGACGGCAAGTTTTTACTGAACAGTCACTCTCACACATCTCTTTCAAAGCTTTCATCTTTTCAAATCCTTTAATGGCAAGTTCTAGCAAGCGACAAAATACTTTGGCTAAGGGCCCTCCTAGGAATACATCCAAAAATTTTCTAACTAGAGCCAATGAAGAATCTTTTCTTAGGTTTGTCTCTGCAAAAATCACTCCATCAAGAGTTCTCCTACATGATCATTTAACCTTCAAGGTAATGCACTTGTTTGCCCATACTCAATTTAATTTGATCCTCATTTTAGTTCACTTATACAATAAAGAAACCTTCCACTATTTTCTATTAAACATGTCATTCAACTCCGACCACTCTGTTATCACTTCCTTTGTTTTCAAAAAAAAAGTTGAATCACCAAAGATGACTTTGGTATTTTTCTAAACTTAAGGACTGAAGGGTTAAGGGCACACACTTTGACAAACTCAAGTTTTGATTGGACAGAAGTTAATCGAGTGATTAGAGGAAATAGAATTAAGGATCATCAACCTAAAGTTTCAACTTTATTGCGTGAAGCCCATATCATCCAGCATGTTCTTAGAACTTCCATTATCCATAAAGCTGGTGATAGAATCAACATTACTCCTCTTCTTTATACTGTTACCTACTCGATCATGACTAGACAATCTATAGATAAGGCTTAACTCTTAATTGACTACATTTATAGTCTCTCTGAAATTGGTCATGTTGATCATAAAAGGAAGAAGAACATAGTCTTAGGACATCTGATTGCTTATATTTTAAAGAAGAAGTATGATTTAACTCATCCTGAACAAGACTTTGAAGAACCGCTCTACTACAACGATGCATCCTTTAGAGCTATCTTCAATAAGGATGAGCCCAGCAGAACTCATATAGTTCTAAGTGAAACAGAAGAAGAAGCCTGACCTTCACATGCAGGTGGACCAAATTACGAGGATTTGGTTCAAAGATTTGAAAATTAAGAGGCTCATTTTGATCAAAGATTTGATCAAATTGAAACTCATCTACAGCAGTAAGATTTCCAGCATAATCAGGATATGGGATATTTGCGTGAACAAATAAATGCAATTAATACCAACATGTTCACGATCAGTAATTACTTCAGCTTTTTTGGTGCAGCACCACCTCCTCCTCCAGATCAGGGTCCATCTGAGTGATTTGTTCAGTGTTTTCTCTATGTCTGTTCTGTACTTCAATATTATTCTTGTGTTAGTGATTTCTTTTTATGTGTTATCTTTCCATGTTTTAATTATGTTGATATTGATATCAAAAATTTTAAAATTGTATTAGTTTTTCTGATATCAATATAAGTTTCAATGTTTAGCTGTTAAATATTTTAGAAATGTGTGTTAGACTTTATGACATTTATTTTATTTTAATCTTAATAGTGCTTTATTTAACTTGTAAATTTAAATTAATTTTATTAGAAAAATATGATTTTTCAAAATTTAAGACATGCTTATAACTTGATATTCTTAGATTTTTCAATTCAATGTCACTTATTTAGACTACATTATCTTGGTATTATTATTGCAATTTAGATATTTTCTTATTTTGTATTTCTCTTTTCAATTAGTATTTATGCACTAAGAAAAATTTGAAATTTTAGATTATTGATTTTGGAAAGAATTCAAATACTCTTGAAAAATTGTACAAATGTACAAAAATCAAAAGAAGTGTGCAAAAAATTTTCAATGACAAAAAGAGGCACAAAATAAGCCTAAATAAAAATGGATGCACAAAAATGTGCTGGTATAAAAATAGAAAAAGATGCACAAAGCGCCACATGTGGTACTTACTTCTTTCCATACTCTTTTAATCTCTTAATTCAAATTAATCTAATGTTCATTCATATTTTAGATTGAAATTTGAAATATAAAATTTTTTATTCATCCTTAGTGCAATGATTCTCTTTATCTTCATGTCTAAATTCACACATGCCCTTGAAAAACTCTTTTTATTTGCTAAGTTATATCACTTCTTAAATTATATAAAATTTCATATCTTTCTAATGTTTTTCAATTTTTATTTGCATACATTATTTCAATCACTTTTAAGATTAAAATATCAAACGAATTTCATAGTTTCTCCTTATATTTCTAACATTCTTTTCTTCTTCACCTTTTGATGTTGTCAATAAGGGGGAGAAATTGTTTGTTTCTTGTGTATGTTTTCGCACTGTTTGACTGTTTGATTTTTGTAGTGTTTGATTTTGTATGTGTTGTCTTTGTGATTTTTGATTATTTTATTTATAGTTTTATAAAATTTTTGAAAAACAATTTTTTTTTTAAATGCCTCCTTATTTTCATGAGTTCATCAATTCAAGGGGAGTTTAGGAGATACTTAGAATTTAAAACCCTACAAACAATAATTATTTTACCATCATAAAAAAGGGGGAGATTGTAGAGAGAGTTGCTATTTGCATATTTCATATTCTTGCAACTTGTATTATTTTGATGATTTCAAATATTATTGTTTTTTATATATCTCCTAACAAGTTTTATTTCTTGCTTTAGTGTGTACTAACATTTCAGGAAATTCAACTCCAAGCGACGAAGACATCAAACTATTCATTTGTAAATTATAGTTTTTTTACATGAAAGGGAGTGATTGTATTTGAGTAAAAAAAAAAATCACAACACACTCTTTGGGGATAATTTTTTATGAATTGATCAAACGGGACGAACTATATTCGTACGGGATGATCATGTTAATTAGCCCCTCAGAAGAGCACGGACTAAACATACGAGGAGAAAATTTTCTAAGTCCTATTCGTCCAGGATGAAATTTAATATTTGTCCCAGGACAAAACTCTCGGGATTCTCACTCGCAATGTTCGTCCATATGAAAAATAAGGTTCGTACCGGGATGAAACTCTCTGTATGAGTTCGTACAGGATGAAATTAATTTTTGTACTGGGATGAAACTCTCTATTTAAAATCATCCCAGGACAAAACCTGTTCGTCCCAGGATGAACTGAACTGGCTTAAGTCAGTTTGATACGTCCTGAAGAAATTTTGGAAACCGATCTATGAAATAATCGTTTCATACCAGACGAACATAGTTCATACGGGACGATGTGCATGTACGAACATAGTTCGTACCAATTTACATTAGGTTCATTTCCGGCACTTTAAGTAAAATCGTCCAGGACGATCCACGATCGTACGGGACGATCCACTGCGTACAGAATTCAAAACTTATAGTTTTTGGGCGGTTTTTCTTGTCTTTTGTATATATAGTCCAAATTAGACTGCCACCCAATCTTTTTGCCATTTGATCTTCGTGCTTATTGAAAGAAAACTCAAGGAGAGAGTGTGAGAGAACATTCAAAGGAGGATTCCTACCACTGGAGCGTAAAGGCTTCACTTGGTATTCAAAGGTAAGAATCTCTACTTGTGAATTGGGATTACTTCACTCTTTTCTTTCTTCTTTCCAGATTTCTTGTGAGAAGATCTGTCAAGGAGATCCGGTTCTCTACCGACACTAGGTGAGTATGAAAAGACGAAGGGTTCTCTGCCCACACTAGGAGAGTGTGAAAAGACGAAGGGTTCTCTGCCCACACTAGGAGAGTGTGAAAAGACGAAGGGTTCTCTGCCTACACTAGGAGAGTGTGAAAGGATGGACAGTTTTCTGCCAACACAGTGGATTGTATAAAAGGACGACAATTCTCTTAAAAACCTATTCACTAGAATCAACAGAGTCTGAGTGTGATGTGTAGCCTATGTTTACCATTCTAGAGGGTGGCAATTATATGAATTTAGGAGATGAGTATAAGAACCCACTCTAGTCAGTTTCCATAGAGCCAATACAAGCCATGACCATAGATCCAAATGAATCTCCTATTGAGGATGACTCAATATAGGAAGTTCACTTGCATTTAAGGAGAGACCTTTCAGCTAGGATGACTAAAAATATAAAAAAAAAGATAAAAAAATTGTTACCCAGCAGGATGATCCTATACCTTCTTCCCAATAGTAGTTTAGGGAGAAAATAAAATGCCCTCAGTTGGAGGTTGATTATAATGTATTATCTCACTTAAGGAAAATTCCTTCCCTCCTTAATATCTATGATACTTTGATGATGTCTTATAACTTGAGAGAGACTTTAGTGAAAGTGCTTCTTGAGCCAGAATCTTATCAAGCCTTCTTTTCTTTTTAATATGTTGGGAATGCATACTATTTGAGAGAGATGCCTTGCATTATCTTTTTAGATCGAGATATTCTCTTAGGGACTTCTGAGCAAAATTATCCCTTATATGTTATCGCTGAAGTCAATTATTATGAGTTGCATAGTGTCCTCATCGACTAAGGAGCTTCACTTAACAACATGTGTTATAAAAATTTAAAGAAACTCTTCCTTGGTCATTTAAATCTTACCTCTAATAAGATTAAATTGAAAGGCATTATTGACCAAGGCTAGTGCACTCTAGGATGTATCACCCTGCCTTTAAATATTGGAGGTTTCCTAACTGAGGCAAAGTTTGATGTGATTGAAGTTGATACCTTATATAAGGCTCTCTTAAGAAGGCCTTGGATTCAAAAATATGGAATGGTGCCCTCTACCTTGCACCAATGTATGAATTATATGAGGAATGATGTGGAGTATTCCATTCATGTGGATACTCAACCTTTTGCTGTGCATGAGCTCCTTATTTATTATAATACTAAGCATTACATACCTCAAAATGCTCGTAGACCTCCCATTGCCCAGTTATCAGGGATACTTTCTATTATTATACAATGTCCTATACAACCACTTACACAAGGTCCTATACAACCACCAATATAAGGTCCATCACAGGTTAGTATTGAGGCAGGTGTTTCCACTAAATTTTTTGATATATCTCCTTTCCAGTTTCTAGTTTGGTATGATGTTACCCCTAGTAGAGATAGGGGTGGGCGAGGTAGAGGTAGAGCTAGAGATTTAGCTCACTCTATAATAATATTTTATACTCAAATTCCTCCTCCCTCACATCTTTACACTTCTTTTTTGACTGTCGAGTATGACTCTTTAGATGATGAGATGATTAATGTTCCTTATAGTTAGTTCCCTCATCAACCCTAAATTTTATTGATTATAGTTCACTCCCTAGCTTTCATACATACATGATACCTAAGGGTAGTTTAGCTATTGATAGTAGCTTAGATGAGGAAGTAGACTTTTCATGTCAAACTACTAGCAAATATATCTTTTCTATCATATGTTCATAATAAGAGTTGAGGAGTCCCATCAAAGATCTTTTATTGCTCCTTCCACTAGTGTTTATGGTCCACTACGGATTAAAAATTGCTCTATGACTGCACTATACAAATCCTTTGTGCCACTACAGTATAGTGAGTGTGCCTCTTTATCCAAAAATATAGGTGCCCCACTACGTCCAGAGAGTCAGGGTCCTATAGAGACGCTATGAATAATGAGGTTACACATGTCCTTCATTAATTTTCTCCTTTCATGGAAGGTTGTGTTGAGCGGGATACCATTCCTTTGACTTGGTTCGATGAACTAGCTCTATAATAAGCCCACATTTAGTGAACTAATATGCCTCAAACATAGGAAGGCTTGGGTTATATAGGGAAGAATCAGTCTACTCATACCAATATTTGTGATGTCTCTCACTCATATCTAGTTGTTTCTCTTGCCGATGAAGAATACCCATATAATATTGAGGGTAGGGACCTTGATGCTCTATGTGAGTTAGAAGATGGCACCACTTCTGCCAATGATGATTTATGTGAGGTTAACTTAAACAATAAATCAGATCCTAGGTTTAATTTTTATAGAGCCTTACTATATGACTTAGAGGCACAATAACACATCAAGCTACTATTAGAGTTTAAAAACTGCTTATCCTTGAATTACACTAAGATGCTTGGTTTAAACCCATAAGTAGGAGTCCAAAAGTTGGCTATTAAGCCCGATGCCATCCGTAATAAACAATCACCTTGTAGGATGAGGTTGGAGATTGAACAATAGGTGATTGTTTAAACTAAGAAGCTTATAGAAGCTAGATTCATTTGTGAAGAGAAGTATCACACTTGGCTTATCAATGTTGTTCTAGTCCAAAAGAAGAGCGGGCAGATTCATGTCTGTATTGACTTTCTTTCTTTGAATAAGGGATGTCCTAAAGATGATTTTCTTCTTCCTATCCCTAAACTTTTTGTGGATATCACTTCATCCCATAGCATATTCTCCTCCATGGATGATTTATTTGGTTACAATCAGATAAAGATGGCCCCTAAAGATGAGAAGGTTACTGCATTTCATACACCTATAGATGTGTTTTGTTATAAGGTGATGACCCTTTGGTCTCAAGAATACCAGGGCCACCTATCAATATGCTTTGACCATTATCCTTAATGAGATGATACACGAGCAAGTTGAATGCTATATGGATGAGCTGGTGGTCAAAAATAAAGTCCGTGGAGATGACCTTTGAGATCTACGAATCATTTTTGAACACCTATGTAAGTATGATTTAAAGATAAATCTTTTAAAATGTGCATTTGGTGTTAGTGAAAGAAAGTTCATGGGGTTTATAGTTTGTTAAAGTGGTACTGAGATCTATTCTTCCATGATAACAGCCATAATGGACTTAAAACCTCCTAAAAGTTTTACCCAATTGATATCTTTCCAAGGTAAGCTTGCTTTCATACAGAGATTTATCTTCAGTATTTCTGGTATATGTCATCCCTTCAGTTCCCTCATGAAGAAGGATTCTTATTTTGATTTGGAAGAGTATTATAAGGAGGCCTTCAAGAGTATAAAGCACTGCCGGATGAAGCCCCAATTTTAGCTACACACAATCCAAGGAGGCCATTAATACTTTACATGATGGCCTTGCATGAATCCTTGGGTACACTATTGGCTCAATAAAATAAGGAAGGTAAGGAAAATGCATTATATTACCTTAGTAGATGGTTGATACCCACAGAGCTAAAATACCCATTGATGGAAAATAAGTGTTTGGCCCTTTATAGTATTTGATGAACTGTCTGACCCTTTCAGGTTTTTCAGCATGTTATTCTATGTTCCTATTATAGTTTAATATTACTTGTATCCTTAAGAAGACCATCAAAAGATATGATTTACCTGAATTTCTTGTTGCTTGCCCGATCCTTATGGAATCCCCACTAAATAATGATTTGCCTTATGAACTAATTATGAGTGAGGATGAACAAAAGTCCCCTACTTGAGATTTCTACTTTGAGGGTGCATAATGTTGAGATTGTTGCTACTTAGTTTTGTTACAAATCTATTTTCCTGACTTATGTTTTGATGATTGACAAACACTATTGATTCTCTTGGACTGCCTGTAACTTCTAACTTTTCAGGAATCAAAGATCAGACGAACAAACGAAGCCAGCTCAAGATTGCATAGGTTTAGGGTTGAGTCAATATGTACTTTATTTTTTCTCTTCTTGAGTCTACTTGTAATGTTCAAAGAGACTGATGCTAAGTAACCCTACACACACACACTTGAGAGACTTAGAATTTCTGTTTTTACCCACATCAGCCAGGATGATATTTACATCGTCCTGGACGATCAGGCTTAAAATAGAAAATCTAAATAAGAATTCTTAATTAAGGCAACCGTCATTAATAGATCGTCCTGGATGATACGTGTATCGGCTAGGACGATAAGCTCAAAATAGAAAGAAATTACCACCATAGACAATTAAGGAATTATGTATTTTTTAATAATCAGCCAGGACGATCTTTGGTCGGCCTCGACGATATTCTCAAATTATGCCTTAATTGATCAAAAAATCAAGGGAGTAAAAAAGGATAATTGATACAATCATATCGTCCTAGACGATCGCATGATCGGCCAGGACAATTTATTAAAAAACCTTAAGTACTTCTGGACAATAAATATCGGCCAACTCGAATTTAGGGCGATGCTCTGGATGATTTTCTTATGATTTGAATAGATCGGCCGGGACGATCGTGAGATCGGCCGGGACGATCGTGAGATCGGCCTGGACGATCAAGCCAAATTTCAGTCGTCCAGTTTGCATTCAGGGCGATGTTCTGGCCGATCTTCTGAGATTTGTACTGATCGGCCAGGTCGATGTGCATATCGGCCTGGACGATATTGTCGACAACTTGCAATTAATGAGCTCCTTTGAAGCTCTTCTATTTAAGAGCTCTTGTTCAACATTTTGAATAATCTTTTGCTGCTTTCTTGACCTGAGAAGACCTTGAGGAGAGAAAGAGAGAGAGGGAGAGAAAGAGAGAGAGGGAGAGAGAGAGGATCTTATGAGGGGGAGCTTGTGAAGTGATTCACAAGGGTTGCTTCAAGGATCGCTCTGCTTCTTCTTCGTCTAGAGTTTCTTGTCCATGGAAGGGTCGGTAGAGGTAAGGAGTCAGCATCTGGTTGTGGTTCTCAGCCAGCTTCAGGAGGAAGCAAAAGGAGATAGGTTCTCTGCCTTGCCGGGTGGCAAAAAAGAGGTTCTTTGTAAAGGCTTCTCCGCCTTGCTGTGGGGGCTAAAGGAGAGTCACGATTGTAGTGCAATACTCGGAGGGCGCCTCCGGGGAGTGGACGTAGGTAGAGTTGACCGAACCGCTATAAATTTATGTGTTCTTGTTTCTTGCTTCCGCAGTTTAATTTCCGCATTTATTTCTCTCGTGGTGTGATTTTGGTTTATGTGATTTTTGTTCTTTGTGAAAAGAAATTTTTTAAAATACTAATTCACCCCCCCTCTTAGTTAGCTTGGGCCAGTTCTATAGGGCTTAACATCTCTAACAAACTTTCAAGTGGTATCAGAGTGGGATTCATAAAAATTGAGTTTGAAAACTTTTTGAATTTTGATCCATGGCTAACCTTGGGAATAGTAACACTACAGAAGGTTATTCAATTACACGACCTCCCTTGTTTGACAACTTACCTTTTGATTTCTGGAAAACCCGCATGTCAACGTTTTTTACAATCTACTAATTATCGCATGTGGATGCTTATCAAAGAAGGTTATTCTCCACCTTCTAGCAAAATTAATGGTGTTAAAATAGAAGTTGATTTTACTGAATGGACTTTCGATGAACGAGATTTACCTCAATTGAATGCAAAATATTTTAACTGTTTTTTCTGTGCTTTAAAATCTAAGGATTACATGCGTGTCTCCACTTGCAGATAAAAAACAGAGGAAGAGACTACAAACCTGTGCTTAATGGGGGAAGATCATCTTGAGCAAAGTGATGAGGAAGAGGTATGTAAACCAACCTATGATGAATTATTTGAAATTTATGAGAAAATCCATACATCATACAAAAAACTTAAGAAGACTCATGCTAACTTAAAGTTTGAACTTGTAAATTTGCAAAAAAGAGTAAGAAGTTATTCTTAAAGATCATTGAATGATTGATTCTAATCACATGGCTTTTCTTGAAGAATTTGATGATTTGAACAAAAAGCATTCGGAATTAATTAATGAGCATGATGCATTAAAAGTTTCACACACATCACTTGAATCTGATTTCAAGAAATCTAAAGAGAAAGAAGAAAACTTGATGGTTGAAAAAAATGTTCTAAAAAGTACAAACTTGAGGATTAAAAATGAATTGGATACACTTAAGGGAAATTGGAAGATTCCCACTTTGAATCCAAAGCCAAAACCTAGGAAGAGGTATTATAACTCAAATTATTTAAGAAATCCTTTTCTTGGAATTAGATGTTTTTCTTGTGACACGTTAGGACACATTTCACACACTTGAAATATTCACCATAGTACACATTGGGTGTGGAGACCTAAGATACATGATTCACAGCATACCACATATATATTGTATTCTACTTTTCCTATGAAGGGACCCAAACTAGGTTGGTTTCCTAAATCTGACTGTTATTGAGTTTTGCAGGTGTGCTCTCACCAAAGACCTCATGGGAGCATAGGATAATTGGACACATGGAAGCTCGCAGCTCAAAGATTGCTTAAACTTGCTGCTTCATAATTTCTTGAAATAATTTTTTTTTAATTAGTTTTGTGTTATTTTTATTGCTTTGTGTTGTTCTAGATTGCTTTGTTTTCATTTTTTTGTGTTTGGTTTCCTATATGATTATTTTTAAGCTTTTAAATTTTAGAGTTTTAGAGATTATGTTTAGCATTTCTAAATCGGTTAAAGGGAGGAATACCGTTGATGGTTTCTCTCCTTCTGACCTTGTTTAGTGGTATAATTTTCTACTCTAAATAAAAGTCTAACTCATTTTAGCCAATGGTTTTAGAAACTAAGATTCTTTTTATCTTGCTACAAAAATCTATCTTGTGCATAATATCCAAAGTTCTTATATATCTCTCAAGTTATTTGAGATATTGCCTTTGCACTGATCATATGATTTTTAGTTTTGTTTTATGGGTAGTTCTTTCCTATGTTAGAGAGAGTGCTCCAATTCTCTAATATCTAGAAGATATACTCACAACTAAGAACTTCTTTTAAGAGTTTGCAAAAGAGAATTGAGCTTGCAAAAGATAAAAAGGAAAAGGGGCAAAGACGCCAAAATTAAAATAAAAAGTATGTACACAAAAGTGTATCAAAAATCAAAAGATGCTCAAAGAGACAATCAAAGATTCAAGAGGCATAAAATGATCCCACTAAAAAGCAAGCTATCCTCTCTTTTTAAAACTTTTAAAACTTAGAAGAACTTATGGGTTTTGTGAGATTTTCAAAGGCTTGATTTCAAATTCCATGATTGAGAAAAATTACTTTGACATATTATTTATGAGATATTTTCTTTTTAAACAAGTTGTGAATGGATCTTCTTTTTATCCTATTTAGTTATTCTGATTTAGGTCTCTGTTTTTCAAAAGACAATTTATACCCTGAAGGATGTCCGATCTAGGGTTAAAAGAATCAGATATTCTACCTTCTTCCGATTAAAATTTGTTAAACTATTGATCTCTTGAAACTCTAAAGTTTAAATTATTTAATAAATTCTTATATGAATTGCTTTGATAAAAAAAAAATATGTGTTGTGATTTGTTATTGTTCATTTGTGTTCCCTCCTCCTTTTTGATATGTCAAAAGGGGGAGAAGTTTATGATGTTTTTACACTTGTCGATCCCATAATTTTACTACTAATTATTTTCGTAGTGTTTTGCCATCATCAAAAGACTCTCTTGGATTGCTTGTTACTTCTAACTTTTCAGGAATCGAAGATCGGGCGAACAAACGAAGCCAGCTCAAGATTGTGTAGGTTTAGGGTTGAGTCAGTCTGTACTTTGTTTTTTCTCTTCTTGAGTCTACTTGTAATGTTTAAAAAGACTGATGCTAAGTAACCCTACTCACACACACACTTGAGAGACTTAGAATTTCTATTTTTACCCACATCGGCCAGGACGATATTTACATTGTCCTGGATGATCAGGCTTAATATAGAAAATCTAAATAAGGATTCTTAATTAAGGCAGCCATCATTAACAGATCGTCCTGAATGATACGTGTATCGACCAGGATGATAAGCTCAATACAGAAAGAAATTGCCGCCATATACAATTAAGGTATTCTGAATTTTTTAATAATCGGCCTGGATGATATTTATAAATTATGCCTTAATTGATCAGGAAATCAAGGGAGTAATTAAGGATGATTGATACGATCATATCGTCCTGGTCGATTACAGGATCGACCAGGATGATTTATTAAAAAACCTTAGTTACTTCTGAACGATAAATATAAGCCAACTCGAATTCAGGGCGATGCTCTGGACGATTTTCCTATGATTTGAACTGATCGACCGAGATGATCGTGAGATCGGCCTGGACGATCAAGCCAAATTTCAATCGTCCAGTTTGCAATCTGGGCGATGTTCTGGCCGATCTTCTGAGATTTGTACTGATCGGCCAGGCCGAAGTCCATATCGGCCTGGACGATATTATCGGCAACTTGCAATTAATGAGCTCCTTTGAAGCTCTTCTATTTAAGAGCTCTTGTTCAACATTTTGAACAATTTTTCGCTGCTGCCTTGACCTAAGAAGACCTTGAGGAGAGAAAGAGAGAGAGGGAGAGTGAGAGGATCTTGTGAGGGGGAGCTTGTGAGGGGATTCACAAGGGTTGTTTCAAGGATCGCTCTGCTTCTTCTTTGTCTAGAGTTTCTCATCCGTGGAAGGGTCGGTAGAGGTAAGGAGTCAGCATCTGGTTGTGGTTCTCTGCCAGCTTCAGGAGGAAGCAAAAGGAGATAGGTTCTCTGCCTTGTCGGGGTGGCAAAAAGAAGGTTCTTTATAAAGTCTTCTCCGCCTAGCTGTGGGGGCTAAAGGAGAGTCACGATTGTTGTGCAATACTCGGAGGGCGCCTCCGGGGAGTGGATGTAGGTCGAGTTGATCGAACCACTATAAATTTATGTATTCTTATTTCATGCTTCTGCACTTTAATTTCCGCATTTATTTCTCTCGTGGTGTGATTTTGATTTATGTGATTTTTGTTCTTTGTGAAAAGAAATTTTTTAAAATATCAATTCACCCCCTCCCTCTTGGTTAGCTTGGGCCAGTTCTATAGGGCTTAACATCCCTAACAAACTTTTAAATTTTGCATGTTTGATATTCTTGCAACTTGTATGTTTTTTATGATTCCAAATATTATTATTTTGATTATTATTTCTCCTAACATATTTTGGAAGAATTATTTTGCTCTTGTGTGTAGTAATATTTCAGAAAAATCATACTTAGGATTGTTTAAGACTTCAAATCAATATCAATTTAGAGTTTATTATAATTGAAGTTTGTATTTTCCATTTTATTGAGTTTGAGAGTGTGTGATTGTAATTGAGTAATAGAGCACACACATCGGGGGAGAGTTTAAAATTCATATTTTTTAAACTGATCGTACTGTGCGATATCACTTCATATGGGATGATTTGGTCAGTTATTTTTCCTAACGAGCAGTTGAACGAATAGAAATGAAAATATTTCTTATAATTATGGATCGTATGGGACAATCCTAGTTTCATACAAGGATGAATGCCTCAGGTATGTTCTTACACAAAGATCGTACAGGACAATTCTAGGTTTATCCAAGGATTAATGCCTTGGGTCTGTTCTCGCACGAATATCATATGGGACGATCCCAATTTCATACAAGGAGGAACATCTCGGGTCAGTTCCCACACAAAAAAAAAATTCTAAGTATGGATCATACGGGACAATTCCAGTTTCATACAAGGATTAACATCTCGGGTTCGTTCTCACTCATTTCGTCCCAACATTTTAATTGACAATTTTTTTAATTTTCTAATTGCTCATCCAACACAAACTTGGTTCGTTCTCAATGATTTCGAACCGATTCATAATAGGTTCATACGTAACAATTTTTTAATTGTTTGTACATATGAACATATGATCGTACTAAATGATTGTGTACGCTCTTAATTTAAAATTTTAGTTTTCTGGACAATTTTTCATATCTTTTGTATAAAAGGTCCATTAAAGACTAACATTAAATATCTTTGCTTCATGATTTTTCAAGGGAAATTAAAGGAGAGAGAGGGTGAGAGAGTGTTTGAGAGAGATTTCTCTGTGTGATTTATGTTTTTTACTCTTCCTCTTATCTTTCTAGATTATTTGTGAGAAGAAATTTGAAGAAGATCCGATTCTTAGCCAACACTTAGAGAGTGTGAACAGCCGACAGTTCTCTGCTGACACTTGGAGGGTGTGAAAGGATGATGGTTTTCTGCTAACACTTGGAGAGTGTGTACATCGAAAGGTACTATGCCTACACTTGGAGGGTGTGAAAGGATGAAGGTTCTCTGCCTACACTTAGAGGGTGTGAAAGGATGACGGTTCTCTGCCAACACTTGAAGAGTTTGAGCAGCCGAAGGTACTCTGCCTACACTTGGAGGGTGTGAAAGGATGAAGGTTCTCTGCCTATAGTTTGAGGGTATGAAAGGAAAATGGTTCTCTGCTGCACCGATGATTGGTGGAAGAGAGTTTTGTAAAGGCTTCTTCGCCTTGCTGTGGGGATAAAAGGAGAGTCACTTTTGGTAATATTGCAATACATGAAGAGGAAGTCTTCAGGGAGTGGATATAAGTTATGTTTAACCGAACCACTATAAATCTGTGTATCATTTATATTTCCATTGCTTACATACTATAATTTTTGTTTCGTTGTTGAAAATTTTATTTTTAAATAACTTCAATTAACTTGCTACAAATTATTAATTTGTTTCAAATTTTAAAATCCAAGAGAATTTTTAAAATGATCAATTCACCCCCCCCCCCTCCTCTTGGTTAGCCTTGGGACCTAAGCTAAGGTTTAACAACCTATTCAAGATTCAGTAAGTGGTATCAGAGCTTTATTTCAAAATCATAAGTTTAGACTTCTTTTTGAAAAATGAGCATGACTTCTTTTGGAAACCAGAACACACCTGAAGGGTATTCTATCAATAGACATCCTTTATTCGATAACATTTCTTTCAATTTTTTGAAAACATGTATGTCTATATTTTTACAGTCACTAGATTATCATATGTTGATCTTAGTTCAAGAAGGGTATACAAAACCAACTAGATTAGTTGATGGTATTAGAGTTGAAACACCCTTTGCAGATTGGATTATATAAGAATGTGACTAAGCATAACTTACTACAAAATATTTAAACAGTTTCTTTTGTGCAGTTAAGTCAGAAGACTACATGTGGGTTTCCACTTATGAAGTAAAGTAATATAGAATATACATCTTGTTACATGACTATAAAGTTTTTCACATGAAACTCAATGAATCTATATCTAACATGTACACAAGAGTCACTTAGATAGTCACTTCTTTACATGCATTAGGTAGGCAACTAACAAATGCTAAAATGGTTAATAAAACTTCATTATTTTTCTAATGCATATGATATTAAAATAACTATTACTACAGAGTCAAAAGATTTAAATGTTTATTTTATTGACAATCTTCTTGAATCACTAATTGCTTATGAGCAAGGAGTGAGTCAAAGAATGATTGATGCAGGAGAACAACAAAAGGAGAAGAAAATTACACTGAAAGTGGAGGAGTCAGAGAGTGATCTATCATAACATGAGGATGAGGATGACATTGCCTTGATGACTAGGCAGTTCAGAAGCTTTCTTAAAAGAAAAAAAAAAAGAGAAGATGCCAACAGTGGAACATAGGTAAATTGAATAAGAATGTTAAGGTTTCTAATGATGTAATTTGCTATGAATGCAGGAAACCTGGACATAAAAAATTGGAATGCCCAAATCTAAAAGCCACTCATAACAAGGAGAAGGTAGAGGACAAACCAAATGTCAAGATGGGCAAGAAGATATTCCAAAGAGCTTTTTGAGTAGACCCGACTTTGGATTTGGCAGAAATAAAAAGGAGGAGGAAGTTACCAATTTGTGCTTAATGGCCAATAATCTTGATCAGTCAGATCAAGAAGAGGTATGTGACTTAACTTATGCTGAACTGTTATAATTTTCTAAAAGAATTCATGATGCATATAGAAAGCTAAAGAAAATATATGCTAGTCTGAATTTAGAAATATAAGAATTACAAAGAGAACAAGAAATCCTTAGGAATGATCATGCATTGATAGATAAAAACAACATGAGCTTACTTGATGAACTTGATTACTTGAATAAGAAGAATGATATTTTAAAATCATCCAATACTCAATTAGAAAAAGAATTTAAGGATTTTAAGGACGAATCAAAGAATAAAGAGCATTATTTGAATTATAGTAATAATATGTTAAAAGATTTAAACACATTTCTTAAATTGAAAGTAAAAGCTCTTGAGGAAAATAGGAAACCACCAACACTTGAAGATTTTACTAATCCTATTTAGTATCAAAAATTTTTAAAACCTAGGAAGAGCAGAGAAGTTATAAAAGATTTAGAAATCCATTTCGTGGAGTTAAATATTTTTCTTGTTGCATGATTGGACACATTGCACATACTTATACTTTGGATAGAAAAACTCATTTAATATGAAATCCAAAGATGCATAAACCTAGACATATCATACATACATCTAGTTTTAAATTACCAAAAGGAGAACCCAAACATGTTTGGGTTCCCAGGTCTAACATTTGATATTTTTGTAAGCATGCTCTCATACAAGGCCTCGTGAGAGCATTTAGTACCTGAACAACAGTTGCTCAAAGCATATGATTAGAGACACTAAGCAATTTATATCATTGGAAGCGAGAATTAGAGGCAGAGTTACACTTGGAGATAACACCACTAGGAAAGTGGTTGTATCATGCATGATTAAAAACTTGTAAAAATTTTTCATTAAAAATGTGCTACTTATTGAAGGCTTAAAGCATAATCTATTGAGTATTAGTGAGCTATGTGAAAAAGGATACCTTGTAAAATTTTTTTCTACTAACTGCATATTAAGCCTAAATGGTAATGATGTTTTGTATGGTTTAATGGTAAATAATGTTTATATGCTAGATTTAAATTATATAAAAATTCTTAATACTTTCTATTTGAAAAACATTTCTGATGAATCATGATTATGGCATAGGAGACTTCGTCACTCTAGCATAAAAAAACTTAGGAAAATTACCCAAAAAGAGTTAGTTAGAGGTATACCAAAACTAAACTTTACTAAGGATCTCCTTTGAGATGAATGTCAATTTGGAAAATAGGTGAAGTCCTCTTTTAAGTCCAATAAGGATCTTAGAACAAGTAATCCTTTGGAGATTTTACATATGAATCTTTTTAGACTAATTGGAACTATAATACTAGGAGGAAAGGTATACAGATTTATGATTATAGATGATTTTTTAAGATTCACTTGGGTTAAATTCTTATATCATAAGAGTGAATTATTTGAGGAGTTTAGAGATTTTTTGACTTGGATTCATAGGAAACTAGGATGTTAGATTTTAACAATCTAAAGTGATCACGGTGGTGAATTTGAAATTGAAAGATTTAAGAATTTTTGTAAAGAGAAAGGAATTGATCACAATTTTTTTACACCTAAAACCCCATAGCAGAATGGGATAGTTGAAAGAAAGAATAGAACATTAATAGAAGCTGCTCGAGCCATGTTAGCAGAATATTCATTTCCTAAATATTTTTGGGCTGAATAGGGTGAACATCAAATCAAAATTAAATAAAACACCCTATGAGCTTCTTAAGGGGAGAACAACTAATTTATCACATTTGCATGTCTTTGGATGTAAGTTATTAATACATAATAATGAAAAATCTACCTTAGGAAAAATTGATCCAAAATCAGATGAAGGAATTTTTCTTGGATACTCTAGTATTGAAAAATCTTATAGAGTATTTAACAAACAAACTTTAGTAATTGAGGAGACCACACATGTTATATTTAATTAATCTAGAATTTTGGAAGAGCTAAATTTGAAAGAGGATGAAATAGAAAATAACATCCAAAAGATTGAGAAAATTAATTTGGATGAAAATTCGTAGATAGAAAACCTATTGCCTAGAGATTTGACATTTTCTAAAAATCACCCTAAGGAATTGATTTTTGGTAAACCCAGTGAGGGTGTTAGGACTAGGCATGGACTAAGCAAAGAATTCAATAATTCTACCTTTATTTCAATGATAGAACTCATAAATGTAAATCAATCAGTTTTGGAAGAATTTTTTATTTTGGCAATGCAAGAAGAATTAAATCAATTTATGAGAAATGATGTTTGGGAATTAATTGCAAGGTCAAAGAATCAAAATATAGTTGGAACTAAGTGGGTATTCAAAAATAAAATGAATGACTCAGGAGTTATGTTTGAAAGGTGGCTAAGGGGTATAATCAGATTAAAGGGTTCGATTTTGAGGAGACTTTTACCCCTGTAGCTAGACTTGAAGTAATTAGGGTTTTATTAACCTTTGCCTAATTCAGAGGATTCAAATTATTTCAAATAGATGTTAAAAGTACCTTTTTAAAAGGGGTGATTCAAGAGGATGTTTATGTTCAATAATCTCCAGGTTTTAAAAATTTAAAATACCCAAATTATGTTTTTTAAATTGAAAAAAGCATTATATGGAATGAAATTAGCACATAGGGCTTGGTATGAGAGATTAAGCACTTTCCTACTTGAGAGGATTTTTAAAAAAGGAAGTGTGGACATCACTCTCATTTAAAGGAAATTGGGAGGTGATATACTCATTGTACAAATTTATGTTGATGATATCATCTTTTGATCTTCAAATAAAATTATTTGTGATGATTTTTCTAAATTAATGAGTAGTGAATTTGATGAGTCTAATAAAAGATTTGAGTTATTTTCTAGGTTTTAGCATTAAGCAAATTAAGGAACGGCCGTTATTTGAGTTACTTTCTAGGAGATTATTTTAATTATTAGAGAAACAGTTGTTAGAGAGAGAAACAACGAGATTTTTTTGAATTTTCATTTCCTGGTTTTTCTGCTACCTCCACTATCGGCTCTTGGCGATGATGGAGGAGGACCGCCGATCATCGGTCGGTACGTCTAACATTTCTGAATGTTTGAAGGGACAAATTAGGATAGTTGATGATTCAATCCCGCACATGGTTGAAGATATCATTCATTTCAATAATTCTGCAAGACCTCTGATTATCAGAGAGGTAAGCAAATCTCCTGCGAAGAAGAATGCTGAATTTGTGGTAGAAGGCAAAGGTGTTTTGAATCTTTCTTCTCACAGTACTCCGAGGCTTAAGAAATCTAAAGCAGATTTGAATCAGAATGAGGTGGAAGCTTCATCATCAAATGTGAAGATTTTTGTTAATAAATTTAGTTGTTCAAATGCAATCTCTGACCTGTGGCCTGAAAGTTCGTTAGGGATGTTAAGCCCTATAAAACTGCCGCCCCGCGACACAAGGTGGCCC
>NW_021319619.1:488551-546014 GCF_001605985.2 Dendrobium catenatum
ATTTTTAATTAGAAAAAGTTTTAATCAACACAGAGTTTTTTAAACAAAAAATGCAGAAATAAAAAGCAGAAAGTAAACGACCAAAGATTTATAGTGGTTCGGTCAAAACCAGACCTAAATCCTCCAGAAGGCACCCTTGATATTGCATTTAATACAATAGGTCTCTCCGTTGCACCACAGCAAGGCGGAGAAGCCTTTACAAACAACTCTTTTCACCACTTACCCGCGTGCGGTAGAGAACCGCGTCCTTTTACACAATCCGACAGTGATGGTAGAGAACCGTCACCGTCCGTCCTTTCACACTCTCCTAGTGTAAGCAGAGAATTACTTGTTTAAGAAAATTATGAGGTAGATTCAATAACTTGCACAAGATTTTTATGCGATAAACAAAATGTAGGGAGATGAAAAAGATCAATTTCAAAATCCAATTTATAATATGATGAAGATTTTGAATCAAAAGTAAAATTACCTTTTTAAGAAAAGAGATAGAGAGACAAAATAATTAGTTTCATTCCTTTGACTGTTTTTAGAGAAGTCAACCACAACTTTTATAAGAATTCAAAAAACATGAGGTAGGATTTTCATTTTTAGAAAAGTGAACATATGTGTTGATAAGAGATAACTTCACAAAACTAAGTATAAAAGCTAATTTAAAATTTCAAAGCAGTAACAAAAATGAAGAAAAATAAATCCGAAAGAAAACAAAATAAATAAAAACACAAAAAATAACTAAAAAATAAAACACAATACACAAATAAGGCCTTTAAACATCACCATGCTCTGGTCTGATGATTCAGAAACTAGGTCTGCCTAGGAGATTTTTTGCTTTTTAGTACTTGCCCTTTCTATAATATGCTTAGCCTTACCCTTTTCTTTTGTAGGAAGAGATCTAAAATTTGGGCACTAATTTTTCATATGTCCAAGCTTCCTACATCCAAAGAGAACAACGTTAGAAGTAATCTTAACATTCTTACTATTTTTACTTTTATTTTACTTTTGTTGAGGCTTATGCTTTGGTGAGCTTTTTAATTTGCTTGACAAGCTATCACATTAGTTAAAAGTTCGTTAGGGATGTTAATCCCTATAGAACTAGCCCAAGCTAACCAAGAGGGGGGTGATTTGGGATTTTTTAAAAAAATCTTTTCACAAAGAAGTAAAATCACATAAACCAAAATCACACCACAAGAAAAATAAATGCGGAATTTAAAATGTGGAAGCAAGAAACAAGAACACTGAAATTTATAATGGTTCGGTCAACTCGACCTACGTCCACTCCCCGGAGGCGCCCTCCGAGTATTGCACTACAATCGTGACTCTCCTTTAGCCCCCACAGCAAGGCGGAGAAGCCTTTATAAAGAACCTCTTTTTGCCACCCCGGCAAGGCAGAGAACCTATCTCCTTTTGCTTCCTCTTAAAGCTGGCAAAGAACCACTATCAGTTCCAGAATCCTTACCTCTACCGACCCTTCCACGTATAAGAAACTCTACATGAAGAAGAAGCAGTGAGATTCTTGAAGCAACCCTTGTGAATCCCCTCGCAAGCTCCCCCTCACAAGATCCTCTCTCTCTCTCTCTCTCTCTCTCTCTCTCTCTCTCTCTCCTCAAGATCTTCTCAGGTCAAGGCAACAACAAAAGATTGTTAAAAAATGTTGAACACTAGCTCTTAAATAGAAGAGCTTCAAAGGGGCTCTTTAATTGTAAGGCACCGACTATATCGTCCAGGACGCTATAGAAATTGTCCTGGCCGGTTAGTACAAATCTAAGAAGATCGACCAGAGCATCGCCCTGAATGTAAATTGGACGATTGAAAATTGGCTTTATCATCCGGGACGATCTCACGATCGTCCAGGCCATCAGTTCAAATTAAAGGAAAATCATCCAGAGCATCGCCCTGAATTAAAACTGGATGATTGAAAATTAGCTTGATCGTCCAGGCCAATCTCACTGTCGTCCAGGCCGATCCGTTCAAATCAGTGGAAAATCATCCAGAGCATCACCCTGAATTTGTGATGGCCGATATGTATCGTCCAGAAGTAATTAAGGTTTTTAGAATAGATTGTCCTGGCCGATCTTGCGATTGTCCAGGATGATATGATCGTGTCAATCATCCTTAATTACTTTCTTGATTGTTTGATCAATTAAGGCATAATTTGTGAATATCGTCCAAGCCGATCTAAGATCGTCTTGGCCGATTACCAAAAATATAGAATACCTTAATTGTTTATGGCGGAAATTTCTTTCTATTTTGAGCTTATCATCCTGGCCGATACAGGTATCATCCAGGCCAATTGATTAATGACGGCTGCCTTAATTAAGAACCCCTGATTATTTTTTTTTGTTTTAAGCCTGATTGTCCAGGACGATGTAAATATCATCCTGGTCGATTTGAGTAAAAACAGAAATTCTAAGTCTCTCAAGTGTGTGTGTGTAGGGTTACTTAGCATCAGTCTCTTTGAACATTACAAATAGACTCAAGAAGAGAAAAAGCAAATTACAGACTTTTGGAATAATGGAGGTTCGAAGTACAGGTTGAATTGTCCTAGCATCTTTGACTAAAGAGCTTGTCTCTCCAACATGAAAAGGTGCATTAGTCTGGCAAAGGAAATGGTTTGTCGTGGACCAGTCAAAATCAGGATCTGAAACGATTATGTGCAGCTTATCCCCCGGTGGTGGATAGCTGTAGAAGTTCAACACAAGCTTGATATGTGATTTCGACGGGGCGTCGATTCACATAGGAGGTTAGGACTATGAAGGTAGGATTTATTCAAAGATTTGCGAAGAATTCACGAAGGAGCTCATAATGAAAGCAAAAGACAGAATGAAACAAAGAGAAGTGTGAGTGAAAAAATCCATTACCGGATACAAAAGGTGGACATGATTTATAACTCTGGAGACACTTATCCCATATTCTTTATATCGATGGTAAGCAGCTTCATCTTCTGCCTCCCTGAAACCCTCAATCCTAGCTGTCGAAGAACTCCCAGAAGTTTGTCGAACTCGTTTCCCATCAGCCATAATAAGGAGTTAGCAAGAAAATACAAGAGAAGAAGAGGTGTGAGGTGAAAAACATGGCTGGAATGGCCTGAATTTAAAGAAATGGCCATATCGTCCAAGTTGATCACAAAATCATCCAGAATGATAGGGGACAATAATTGCGTACAGGCCGATTGGTCAAAAAGGTAGTCCGATCGTCCAGGCCGATCAGATATCGGCCAGAATAATTAGACACAGGCGATCATCCCGAGGAGTCAAGCCGGATGACCGTTGAAAAAGCAGATCGTCCGGGCCGATTAGGTGTATCATCCAGTATGATGCACAATAATTGATCATATCAGCCGAAGTTAAAATGTTTTAAATCTGTGCCACGTGTATCGTCCAGGATGAACAGTGGATCAGCCAGTATGATTGTCCAATAATGGATCGTCCGGGGCCAATTTTAAGGATTTAAACATGCTGACACGTGGATCGTCCAGGACGATCTAATATATCGGCCAGGACGATTACTATAAAATGCATCAACCAGGACAAAATATGTTATCGATCAAGACTATCAACAAGATTGCAACAAAGTTTGATCAGATCGTCCAAGACGATAAATTATCATCCCAAGCACAGTAAAGATCAGCAGATGAGAATTTGAAGAGAATTTGCCCTATAGTCCAGGACGATATAAGAATCAGTCAGGATGATGTGACAAGAAATTTGAATCCAAGAAAAAGATGTTGATGATCAAAGCCCTCAAAAATAAATGACCCACAATACAATGCTAGAAACAAAAAAGGACTAAAAAGAACAATGAAGGAAACAACAAAAAGAAAAAATTTCTCCTTTTTTTTAGCAAAGTATCCATAAGACAAATTTCTCAAACAATTTAAATTTTAGAGATTCAGAAGATCAAAGAGTTAACAATTCAAAATCTGAAAAAGGTAGAATATCCGATCTTGTTAATCCCTAGCTCGGACCTCTTTCAGGGCAATAATCGTCCTTTTAAAAACCAAAGGTCAAACTCATAAAAACTTTTCTGGGTAAAAAGAAGATTCAATTAAAATTTGGTTACAAAGAAAATATCTTATAAATAATATACCAAAGTAATTTGTCTCAATCATGAAATTTGAAATCAAGACTTTGAAAGCATCAAATAACCAATGAGTTCTCTAAGTTTTAAGAGTTCAGAAAATAGATAATATCTTGTATTTAGTAGGCTCATTTTATGCCTCTTGTATCTTTGATTTGGTTCTTTGAGCATCTTGATTTTTTGATACACATTTCTGTATACATATTTTTCATTTCAAATTTGCATCTTTTCCACTTTCCCTCTTAATATATATATATTTTTTCAAGCTAAATTCCCTTTAATATAACTCTTGAAAAGAACCTTAGTTGTGAGTATATCCTCCAAATATTAGAGAATAGGAGCTCTCTCTCTAACATAGGGAAGAACAAGTCACAAAACAAAATCATAATCATGTGATAAATGCAATGGCAAGATTTCATTTAACTTGAAAGATATATAAGAACTTTGGATATTATGCACAAGATAGATTATTGTAACAAGATAAAAAGAATCTTAGTTTTAAAAACCAGTTGTCAATATGAGATAGACTTTTGTCTAGAAAAGAAAATTATGTCACTAAAAGAGGTTAAAGGGAGGGAAACCATCAACGGTATTTCTCCCTTTAACTGATTTAGATATGATAATCAATGGCTTTAAATCTCTAAAATCTAAAGGCTTAAAAAATAATCATATAGAAAACCAAACATAAAAAGTAAAACAAAAACAAAACAATCTAGAACAACACAAAGCTAGCACATAACAAAAATAACACAAAACTAATTAAAAAAAATTCAATAAATTATGAATCAGTAAGTTTAAGCATTTATGAGCTGCGAGCCTCCATATGTCCAATTATCCTATGCTCCCACGAGGTCTTTGGTGAGAGCACACATGCAAAACTCAACAACAGTCAGATTTAGGAACCCAAACTGGTTTGGGTCCCTTCTTAGAAAAAGTAGAATACAATGCAGGTGTAGTATGCTGTGAATCATGTACCTTAACTCTCCATACCCAATGTGTACTATGGTGAACAGTGCAAGTGTGCGAGATGTGTCCTAGCATGCCATAAGAAAAACATTTACTCCAGAAAAAGGATTTCTTAAATGGTTTGAGTTATAATGGCTCTTCCTAAGTCTTGGCTTTTGATCAAGAGTAGGCGTCATCCAAGTTTTATGTGTATCCAATTCATTTTTAATCTCAAGTTTGTGTTTTTTAGAACATCATTCTCAACCCTCAAGTTTTTTTCTTTCTCTTTAGATTTCTTGAAATCAGATTCAAGTGATGTGTGTGAAACTTTTAATGCATCATGCTTTTCAACTAATTCTGAGTGCTTTTTGTTTAAATCATCAAATTCATCAAGAAGAGCCATGTGATTAGAATCAATCGTTGAATGATCTTTAAGAATAACTTCATACTCTTTTTGTAAATTTACAAGTTCTAATTTTAAGTTAGCATGTGTCTTCTTAAGTTTTTTGTATGATGCATGGATTTTTTCACAAATCTTAAACAATTCATCATAGGTAGGTTTACATACCTCTTCCTCGTCACTTTGCTCAAGATGGTCTTCTCCCATTAAGCATAGGTTTGTTGTTTCTTCCTCTAGTTCAGTCTCAGAGGAATCAGTACCAGATTCTACCTAGAATGCCATTTGGACTCTCTTTTTATCCTTCCTAAACTTAGGTTTCTCCTCATTCTTTTTCTTGCTTGAGTGATCTTGAAGTATAGGGCAATCGACTTTCACATGTCTAGGCTTCCTGCATTCATAACAAACAACATCAGAAGATCCTTTAGAATATTTATTATCCTTACCTTTTTTCCAATGATGCTTTTGCTTCTTCCTTAGAAAGCATTTGAATTGCCTTGTGATTAAGGCAAAGTCATCGCTTTCAGACCCGGAAGATTCAGATTCTGATTTGTGTGCCTTCAGTGTAATTATTTTCTCCTTTTTCTTCTAAACTGCATCAAGATTTCTTTGATTCACCCCTTGCTCGTAAGCAATGAGTGAGCCAAGTAAGTTATCAATAGAATAAGTGTTCAAATCCTTAGATTCAGTGATTGCAATGATTTTAGCATCATAAGGCATGCATCTCAATATCTTGTTTACTTTTTCATAGTTTGAAAGTTCTCTTCCTAATGCATGTAGTGAAGTGACTATCTGTGTAAATCTAGTATATATGACAAAAATAGATTCAGATGGTTTCATATGAAAAAGTTCGTAATCATGCAAGAGAATATTCAAACGAGATTGTTTCACTTTATTGGTGCCTTCATAAGTGATGCACAATTTATCTCAAATTTCTTTACCAGTTGAACAAGTAGAAACACGCATGTAATCCTAAGATTTTAAAACACAGAAAAAATAGTTCAAACATTTTGCATTCAATTGAGCTAAATCTCTTTCATCGAAAGTCCATTCAGTAAAGGCAACTTCTGTTTTAACACCATTAATTTCACGAGAAGGTGGAGAATACCCTTCTTTAATAAGCATCCACATGCGATAATCAATAGATTATTAAAATGTTGACATGCGGGTTTTTCAGAAATTAAAAGGTAGATTATCGAACAGGGGAGTTCGTGTAATAAAATACCTTTCTGTAGTGTTACGATTCCCAAAATTAGCCATGGATCAAAATTTAAAAAGTTTTTAAACTAAGTTTTTGAATCCCGCTCTGATACCACTTGAAAGTTCGTTAGGGATGTTAAGCCCTATAGAACTGGCCCAAGCTAACTAAGAGGGGCGGTGAATTGGTATTTTTAAAAAAAATCTTTTCACAAATAAGTAAAATCACATAAACCAAAATCACACCACAAGAAAAATAAATGCGGAATTTAAAGTGCAGAAGCAAGAAACAATAACACAGAAATTTATAGTGGTTTGATCAACTCGACCTACATCCACTCCCCGGAGGCGCCCTCCGAGTATTGCACTACAATCGTGACTCCCCTTTAGCTCCCACAGTTAGGTAGAGAAGCCTTTATAAAGAACCTCTTTTTGCCACCCGGCAAGGCAGAGAACCTATCGCTTTTTGCTTCCTCCTGAAGCTGGCAGAGAACCACTATCAGTTGCTGAATCCTTACCTCTACCGACCCTTTCATGGACGAGGAACTCTAGACGAAGAAGAAGCAGAGCGATCCTTGAAGCAACCCTTGTGAATCCCCTCACAAGCTCCCCCTCACAAGATCCTCTCTCTCTCTCTCTCTCTCTCTCTCTCTCTCTCTCTCTCTCTCTCTCTATCTCTCTTTCTCTCCTCAAGGTCTTCTCAGGTCAAGGCAACATCAAAAGATTGTTAAAAAATGTTGAACAAGAGCTCTTAAATAGAAGTGCTTCAAAGGGGCTCTTTAATTGTAAGTTGCCGACTATATCAACCAGGACGATATATAAATCATCCTGGCCGATCAGTACAAATCTTAGGAATGCAAACTGGATGATTAAAAATTGGCTTGATCGTCCGGGACGATCTCACGATCGTCTAGGCCAATCAGTTTAAATCAGAGGAAAATCATCCAGAGCATCGCCCTGAATTTAAACTGGACGATTGAAAATTAGCTTGATCGTCCAGGCCGATCCGTTCAAATCAGTGGAAAATCGTCCAGAGCATCGCTCTGAATTTATGCTGGCCGATATGTATCGTCCAGAAGTAACTAAGGTTTTTTGAATAGATCGTCCTGGCCGATCCTGCGATTGTCTAGGATGATATGATCGTGTCAATCATCCATAATTACTTCCTTGATTATCTGATCAATTAAGGCATAATTTGTGAATATCGCCCAGGCCGATCCAAGATCGTCCTGGCCGATTACCAAAAATACAGAATACCTTAATTGTTTATGGCGGCAATTTCTTTCTATTTTGAGCTTATCGTCCTGGCCGATACAGGTATCATCCAGGCCGATTGGTTAATGACGGCTGCCTTAATTAAGAACCCCTGATTAGATTTTCTATTTTAAGCCCGATCATTCAGGACGATGTAAATATCATCCTGGCCGATTTGAGTAAAAATAGAAATTCTAAGTCTCTGAAGTGTGTGTGTGTAGGGTTACTTAGCATCAGTCTCTTTGAACATTACAAATAGACTCAAGAAGAGAAAAAGCAAATTACAGACTGACTCAACTCTAACCTACGCAATCTTAAACTGGCTTCGTTTGTTCGTCCGATCTTCGATTCCTAAAAAGTTAGAAGTAACAGGCAGTCCAAGAGAATGAATAGTATTTGTCAATCATCAAAATATAAGTCATGAAAATAGATTTGCAACATTCAATACTAACTAAGCCATTTTTCTCCATGTCTACACCATTTAGTACTATCATTTCACCAGCATCCAAATGTCATTGACCCAAGCTTTGCTCGTAGGCAATGAGTGAGCCAATCAAATTATTAATAGAATATTCATTCAAATTCTTTGATTCACAAATAGCAATAACTTTAGCATCAAACTTATCAAGTAGACAACGCAGAGTTTTATTGACTTTTTTAAGGTTTGAAAACTCCTTTTCTAAAGCATATAATGATAAAACAATTTGAATAAATATAGTATACATGTCTAAGATTGTCTCATAAGGTTTCATGCAAAAAAGTTCATAATCATGCATTATAATATTCAACTTGGATTGCTTGATTTCACTAGTGCCTTCATATATAGCGTGTAATTTAACCCAAATTTTCTTACCTGTAGTGCACGTGGAAACTAACATAAAGTCTTTAGAATTTAAAGCACAGAAAAAATAGTTCCAAGATTTTTCATTCAATTAAGCATTGATTTATTCTTCCCTATTTCATTGATTAAAAGGAATAATAATTTTAATTCCATCTATAACATGTGATGATAAAGAATAACCAGTTAAATTCATATGCCACATTCAATAATCAATAGATTGCAAGAAATTAGACCTGCGAATTTTCTAAAAATCAAAAGTAATATTTTCAAACAAAGGTGGTCTGGTGGTTAAATAACCTTCCGTAATATTATGATTAGAAAAATTAGCCATGGATCGAAAATTCAAAAGCTTTCAAAAACTTAGATTTTATGAATCCCGCTCTGATACCACTTGAAAGTTCGTTTGGGATGTTGGGCCCTTATGAACTATTCCTAAGGCTAATTAAGAGAGAGGTGAATTGGTATTTAAAAAAAAAACACAATCTTAAAAATATAAATAAGATTCACCATAGAGAAAACATAATGTGGAAATTAAATTCGGAAATAAAAAAGGAAAGAACACGCCAAATTTATAGTGGTTCGGTCAAACCTTGACCTACATCCACTCCTCTGAGGCACCCTCCAATTATTATACTAAACTAAGTGTCTCTCCTTTAGCCCCTACAGCTAGGTAGTGAAGCCCTTACAAAATCACTTCCACCTTCCCCGGTGCGGCAGAGTCGCCGGGTCCTTTGACACCAAAGAGATCTTCTTCTTCTATGAACTTCCTTCAAAACAAGCCTTGAATCTGACGGTATTAAGATGCAAGTCTGTCAGAGTAACCGTGTAGAATCCCCCTCCACACTCCCTTGAGTCCCCCCTCATATGATCTTCTCCCTCTCTCAAACTTCACCAATTCCTCACTCCCTTTCAAGCTCTCTCTTTAAGTTTCCCTCAAAAGAACAAAGCTATATTAGCTGTCAAAGACACTTACAAAAGTGCTTATCAAAAGCTTAAATAGAAGATTTCAAAATGAGCTCATTAATGCAACTTGCCGACTTTATCGTCCAGGCCGATACAATATCATTCTAGCCAATTAGTTTAAATTCGAGGACAATTATCCTGAACATCGCCTGAAATAAAGGCTGGCTGATGTCAATTGTCCAAGACATCATTCTTGTCGATCCTGCGATCGGCCCGGCCGATGTGATCGTATCAATCAATCTTAATTGCTTTCCATAATTACCAGATTAATTTAGGCATAATTGTGCTTCATCATCCAGGACAGTATTCAGATCGTCCTGCCGATGTACTAAAATAAAGAATACCTAAATTGATCATGGTGATTGGTTCTTTTTGATTTGAGCCTATTGTCCTGGCTGATACAAGGATCGTCCAGGCCGATTGGCTTAATGATGGCTGCCTTAATGAGGATGATGCCCTTGAACCAATTATCCAGGCTGATATAAATATCATCCCGGATGATGTTACCAAAAATAGTAAACTCTAGAGAACAGTCAGAAATTCTTCCAAGGTGTGTATGAGTAAATTTACAAAGCATCAGGAGCCACACCAAATATAATAGACTAAAAAAAGGAAAATGTAGTACAAACTGACTCAGACCTAGTCTACCTACTCTTGAGCTGGTTCAAAATTGCAGTCTGATCTTGTGTACCTGAAATGTCAGTAGAAAAGGCAGTCGTAGAGAAATAAGAGTGTTTGTTATTATCAAAATTATAATCCATGAATATAGATTCACAACAAATTTAAATATAGCATGTAAACATTATTTAAAGTTTTTCCATTCAGCATATTTTTTCCATTTAAACTTATAATGCAACTAGCAATTAAAAATTAAATTATGTAGCCTTTGTCATACAGCTAGCTTATGCTTAACAAATTATATTTTAATTCATCAACTAGTAAAGCATTTCAATCAAAAGGTTTTTGGAGTTTTTAATTATAATGGTATTATCTTTAAGAGTGACCTTGCCTCCATCCCTAGCCCAACAAAATGAATTGATTAGTATCTCTAGTCATATGGCATGAGCATCTATTATCCATGTAGGACATGCTCTCACGAGGTCTTGTGTGAGAGTACTCCTACAAAATTATCAAATTTCTGATTTGGGAACCCAAATAGGTTTGGACCCCTTCTTATGAAAAGAGGAATGTAATGTATGTATACTATGCTGTAAGTTTTGAGCTTTAGGTCTACACACCCAATTTGTACTACAGTGAATGGTGCAAGTGTGGGAGATATGCCCTAATATACCATAAGAGAAATATTTAACACTAAGAAAATGGTTTACTAGTCTACTTGGGTTATAGTGCCTCTTCCTAGGTTTGAATGATTCATATTGTTATGATGGATTGTAAGACTCTTCAAGTGAAGGTGATTTTTTATTTTCATTCAAAGCATTTATTTTGATTTGTAAAAATTGATTTGCACTTTTAAGATTTGCATTTTTCAACTTTCAAAGCATGTTCCTCACTGTCAATTTTAGATGCAAGAATTTCTAATCTTTTATATGCATTTTCTAGTTTAACATGTAAACATTTCAAGGAATCATGCTCATTTGTTAAATCAAGATGCTTTGCATTCAAAAAGTCAAATTCATCCAACAAACTAATATAATTGCTATCAAGTGTAGAATGATCTTTAATCAAAACTTCATGCTCTTTTTGTAAGTTCAGAAATTCTAGTTTCAGGCTAGCATATGATTTTTTAAGTTTTTTATAAGATGAATGAATTTTCTCAAAAACTTCAAACAATTGATAGTATGTTAATTCACATGCCACTTCTTGGTCATAGTGACCAAGATGATCATCCGCCATCAAACACAAGTTTGTTATCTCCTCTTCAACTTTAATTTCAAAGGAGTCATACGTAGAATCTGTCCAAAAAGGCTTTTGGGTTTTTAGCTTTCCCTTCATTAACTTGGGTTTCTCCTAACCATTATCCTTTCTTAGGTGACCCTTATGTGTAGGGCAATCAACTTTACATATCCCGTCTTCCTACATTTAAATCAAATCACATCAGAAGAACCTTCAGAATTCTTACTATTTTTACATTTGTTCTATTTCTAATAGTACTTTTGCTTCTTTCTTCAGAAGCTTTTGAATTACCTTGTAATTAAGGAAATATTGTTATTCTTAAAATATGAAGTATCAAGGTCAGAATCACCAGCCTTTAAGGCTATAGTTTTGTCCTTCCTTTTCTTGCTTACATCAAGTTGTCTTTGGTTCACTCCTTGCTCATAAGTAATGAGTGATCCAAGTAAGTTATTTATAGAATAAACATTCAAATATTTGGATTCAGTTGTTGTAGTAATTTTAGCATCAAAGGAAGTAGGTAAACATCTCAAAATTTAATGAATTTTCTCATAGTTTGTTAGCTCTCTTCCTAAAACATACAGGGAGCTGACTATTTGCATAAACCTAGTATTTATTTTAGATATTGACTCACTAGGTTTCATGTGAAAAAATGCACAGTCATGAAGTAAAATATTTAACCTAGATTGTTTAACTTTTCTTGTGCTTTCATAAGTAATGCATAATCTATATCAAATTTCTTTACCAGTTGCACATATTGAAACACGCATATAATCTTTAGATTTTAGTGCATAGAAAAAATAGTTTTAACATTTAGCATTCAGTTAAGCTAGATTTCTATCATCAAAAGCCAATTTAGTAAAGGGAAGTTCAATTTTTATCCGATCAACAAGTTTAAATGGTGTAGAATATCCATCCTTAATAATCATCCACATGCGATAATCAATTAATTGTAAAAAGGTGGACATACAAGTCTTCCAAAAATCAAATGGTATGTTATCAAATAAGGGTGGTCAAGTAATGGAATACCCTTCTGCTGTATTACAGTTACTAAAGTTAGCCATAGATCACAATCAAAATATTCTCTAAAACTTGATTTTATTAATCCCACTCTGATACCACTTAAAAGTTTGTGAGAGGTGTTAAACCCAAAAGAACTAGGGCAAACATGCCCAATTTTATTTCAAAAATGAACGATTATAAGAAAATATTTTTATATCTTGCAGCAAAAATAAACTAAATCAATAATAAATTAACTAATCAAATGTTTAACCCAAGTAGTTAATCATAATAAAATTAAAGTGTGGAAAATAATTAGAAAGAACACACCAGATTTTATAGTGGTTTGGTCAACTTGACCTATGTCCACTCCTTGGAGAAACCATCTCCAATTATTGCACTAAATCTTCAGTGACTCTCCTTTTGCTCCCACAGCAAAGCAGAAAAGCCCTTACAAAATCTTTTCACTGACCCTAACGAGGCAGAGAACCTGTACTACTTTTGCTTCCTCTAGAAGTAGGTAGAGGACCCCAACTCCTTTTGCTTCCTCCTGAAGAAAGCAGAGAACCTTGATCTAGAGCTGTTGAGGCCTAAAGCCATCTAGGAGCTAAGGATGATGATTGTTGAAGATGAATTAAATCCTTGATTGGTGAAATCATTATGAATATCTCATAAACTCCCTCTCACAAGATTCTCTCTCTCTTTCTCTCTCCCAAAATCTCCTTCTTATTCTCAAAGCTCTCTCAGGTTAGGACAACAATAAAAGATTTTTTCATCACCAATTGAAAGATTTTAAATAGAAGGTCATAAAAATAGACCTAATTTTCAACTTGTCGTCAAAAATCGTCCAAGATGATCGATAGATTGTCCTTTATGATTAGTTCAAAATAGATACAATCATCTAGCAAAAAATTTGGGATGTCTAGGACATATATAAATATAACTGATCATCCAAGATGATGATGAGATCATCATGTATGATTAGTTCAAAATCAGACACTATCGTTCAATAGATAGTTCAGGACATCTAGGAGATAGTAGAAGTATAATTGATCATCCAGGGAAATGATGAGATTATTCTATATGATTAGTTCAAAATCAAACACTATTGTCTAGCAAATAGTTTGAGATGTCCAAGAGATTTAGGAGAAGACTAAGTTTTTTCTTACATATCATCCCATACGATTATGCAATCATCCCGGATGATATGATCAATTAATCTAACCATAATTACTCTTTTAATCACCTGATCAATTTTGGCATGATTAATGCAAATCATCCAGGATGATCATGATTTGATAATTACACTTTTATAATTAGTGCAAATTAAGAGTTTAAAATTTTTCCTAAATGAGCTTGGCGGTTGGTTTTTGTGATTTGAGCATATTGTCTAGCACAATGTAAGTATCATCCAAGATGATTTGCTTAATTAAGTTTACATGACCCATATGCCCTAATTAGGGTTGAGAGCTGAACAAATTGACTAGGATGGTCTAAAATTATCTTGTATGATTTAGGCAGAAAAATTAATTTTCTCTATCTTCCTTTACTCACTCCATTGAGTATGTGTGTGCACGGTGACTTAGCTTCAGGAACCATCATAGTATATTTGACTCAAGAAATGGTAAAAGATGCATTTGAATAGAAATTGCATATTGACCCAATCCTAGTCTACCTATTCCTAAATTGATTGACATTCCAAGTGAATTTATGGACCTGAAAGGTTAGTGAGCAGAGAAAATAAAATAGATATTCAAGAATAGCATTAGTCGAGAAACAATAATATTTTTTCTTATCAAGATTATAATACTTAGGTCAATATTTGCAACAAAATATCTTACTTAATTTATCTGACGTCTAGGGTTTTTAGTTCGTGACAAATTATACAATATGATCTAGATTATACAATACAATTAGTTCATAGAAGCTAATAATTTAATTAGTTATTAAGCCCAATCTTTCTATGACTAATCATATAGTACAATTGTAAGTTATATAGTAAGATTATTACAAAAAAAAAATTTAACTTTAAATTTGTCTCTCCCCTTATGTGTGTGTGCACAGACACCCAATTTCATACAATCTTATGTGGCCACACGCAAAAAATGGGAAAGAAAGAAAAATAAAAGTATAGACTCTTTTTACTTGACATCTTTATTTTACCTAGTCTTGAGCTTCTAGTAGCCTTGAGCATGTTTGATTAAAAAAGTATAGTTTAAAAAGTTTAATTTTCTTTGCGAAAGTTTAATTTATAAAATTTTAATTTTGAAATTAAACACGTCATTATCAATAGTATATCATCTCAAGAGGTGAATATACCATTCCCTAATTAGTTCAAATTTTAAAACTTTAAATTTATCCTGTTTATCGTAGGCAAACTCATGAGAGACAACATATGATCTTGAAAGATCAAAATGATGTTCAATCAATTATTTGACTATAATAATTCGAATAAGATATCATTAATTTTATAATCAAAATCATAATATAAATTGATATATCTCTCCGAAAAAAGAAGTTATCAATCGCTATTAATCATTTGAAAGTGGAGCTAACGATCGTTGAATTTTAAATTTCTCAAAGATAATTAATTAAAGGTTTGTAACACTTAGTTCTGAAAATTTGGTCTATATTTCTAAATCTCCTATGAGCGCAAGTCCTCATAATTAATTACATCGTAGGGAACTGGAGCTTCTTATGAATACTCTCGGTTAAAATAGCGGTAGAAATTTTATTTAAATTTTTAAAGTTTGATGTCAAAGGAGGTAAAGGTTGGAAATTTCATGTGGGATTGGTTCAAGGTTGAACATTTATTTCTGGTGTCAAAGGAAGAAGGGTAGGAGGTGTTTTAAGATTTTGAATTACTTTACAAACACCTCAGCCTATCCTAAGTATTGGGCTTGAATTCGATTGAAAGTGATTTAAGTTTGATAGTTAATTTTATGAGAAGGTTGGGATTCAATTCCCGAAGGTTGAGGGCTTATAGCCTAAGCCTGTCTCAGAACCTAAGTCTAAGTTGGGTTCTAAAAATTAGTGACTCGAACCTAGCTAATGCAATGTAGATCTGGACATACCCTAACCTTGATTGGGGAGCCATCTAAACCACTTAAATGCTTCAAAACCATGAGTCTGGTCTTTTAATATCGAATGGTAGGAACGTTGTATTAAGTTAAGTTTAAGGAAAATAGGACCGACATCTAGAGCAGATCTTAATTGGCGCCCCTTTGATTTATGTTGGGTATTTGATGTCAAAATAAATGCAATTAAAAATTTATACACTTTTAAATTTATTGCTAATGCGATGCATGCTAATTGGCTCGATTAAATGCATGAATAAAAATGAAGCAGTTTAGAAATTTAGCTTAAAAATAGGTTTTTTCCTAGAGATTGCACAACATCCCCTTAACAGATCTGTACCCTCATAGGCTAGGTGGTCTGTCAAAACCCGCAGGTGGGGAGGTGCCTAATAAGATAGAGAAGTTATAATATGATGCATGAAAAACCCTTAACGAGTTCAAGCTTACTTCTTAGGATCGTTAGAGTTTCTATCTCAGCTAAATTTTTTAATTGGTTTTAGTTAAAAAAAATTTATTGTACCCTCACGAGCCTCCGATCGTTCCAGGCTAAAGCAAATATGAAATGTAAATAAAAAGACTAGAGAAACATAAAATTTCTAATGCACAATCAATTAAAATAATTATTCAAATTGGATGTCTATGTGGCAAGTGCCACTTAATATTACAAACTAGGATCTACAAAAAAGTAAAGTGGCCGGCAACACTAACAATAACCAAAATTTCTAATTCTAAAACTCAAGTGACTTTGAGAATGGGTCTTCTCGTTCTTCATTTATTTTTCCTCCCACAAGTTTCTTGATTCGTCAATTCTGGATATCCAAATGAAAAGAAACTCCTCCTTGAAAGGGGTGTTATCTTTTCTCTTTGGATATTTGAAAGATATCCTAACTTGATATTTCAAATGGAAGAAGACTATCCCCTTTAGGGATGTCTTCTCCTCTTTGGAATCCAAGTTAGATATAAATATCCCATCTCAATTAGACACTTAAATATTAACTCAAACACATGTTAAATTATATTTAATAAAAGAGAAAACTCTAGACTCAATAACATGCAGGATTATCCTAATAATCAATAGTTAATTAATCCCAAGCAGTTAATATTAAAAAAAATTAAAAGGCATAATTATAGCCACACTTGGCCAATCTCTTTTAATTTAAAGGGGGTCTTAAGCATAGCAAGCACCTGTGCAAAGCATAATAATATTTTTTTATTTAATGCCCCATTTAATTTTAATGCCCTGTATGAATATGGCCACCTATACAAGATTGAATTATTATAAAGCATTCTAACCTAAGGGTAAATCTAATGCACAAACAATAATAGAATGTAGGAAGTAAGTAAATAAACACATCAATTCTAAGCTAACGAATAACATGCAGCAAAAACTCAAAAACCCAACACACAACAGAAAATGTAAACACCGGTCTAGCCTAAGACTAGAGTTGGTTGTTCTAGCAAACCATCTAAATTGTGTGGGTAGGCTGTGTGGTTTGGATATGTCCTAGGTAAGGCAATTAGTTAAAATTGTTCAAAGATTTGATTGGTTGAAAGGCTTAAGGGAAGATATTGGTTAAAATTTAAGTATTAAAAATTTAAAATTAATTTTTAAGATTAATTTTAATTATTTTTTGGATATCACATTTGTTTCTCACCAAGGCCGTGAAGTTTATTTCACCTTCCTTGGGGCTAATTTAATAGCCTCGTAGGTCTGGGTTACCTAGTGACACCCGATATAATTAAGTGACTTAAGTTGATTAAGGTTTAAAAGTTAATAAATTTTAATTAAAGAAAAATGATTGCTGGTTTTAAGATTAATTAAAGATTTCTGGAGTTTTAGAGTAATTTTTTAGTTTTAAGAATTATCTGGAGTATTTTAATCAATTAATTAAGGGATCAAAAAGTAACTTTTTGATTAATCTTGAATTCTAGAAATTTGGTATTTTATTAAAATATTATACCTTAAGATGAGTTGTTAGAAATTAAGTTTGCTGGATTTGAATTTTTTTACAATTAGTTATGAAGGTTTGAAGTTTTGACTTGGTTTTGATTTAAGTTTGACCAAAATTTGAATTTTTTTTTAAATTTTAATGGTTTCTAGAAATTTAATATTTTTTATAAATATTATATTTTCATATAAGTTGAATACTATTGAGTTTGTTCAATTTGGATTTTTCTAGAATTAGTATGTTTTTTCAATGTTTGATGATTTAATTGAATTTTTAAAATTGTTTAATTAAAGTGGTTTAAAAGATTTTGCTCTAAATGAGCTTCAAACTCCTTGAAATCATCTTCAAAGGTTAGAAATAACCTAAGGAGAGATTCCCAAGTGTTTGAGAATTTTTCTAATATTTTTAATTATTATTAATTAATTAAATTAATTAAAGATTGAATTTCAATTAAAATTAAATTAAGTTCAGATTTGTTATCAAATCAAAGTGATTTTATTTTTCATTATTTAAGGTTATAATTTTGATCTGTTTGAAGTATTATTTATATTTTTTGGATTTAAATTTGATTTATTAGAATTTTATAAGGTTTAAAGCTTAATGAATGGTTTAAGCTTAAGTTGATTGATTAAGGGGTTTAATGGTTTTAAAAATCAGTAAGAATTCTGCTATGGGCTGTATATGTTACTATGTTTAAGTGTTAAAAGTTTCAATTTAAAAGAATGTGTATCCTAATTATTAGAATTTCTCTAAGTTTTCTAAACATGTCCTTAATTATTGTCCTTAATGGTGTCACTAGGTTATGTAGGTTTAAATCAAAGTCTTGCTAACCCTTGGCAAGCATGAAATAAGCACACACAATAACACAATCAAGTCCTTAAAACTATGAGATCCCTAGGCTATGTACGATTGTGCGCAACCTAAGCATGCAAAGAACAAAACATAAGTTAATTAATTAAAGACTTAATCAATGAATAATTACCAAAGTAATTGCCCATTGATTAACTATCATTCCCCACAAATTCTATTCAAATAGACTTAATCTATGCTTAAAATTTCAATGGATCTCTCAAGAGTTAAGGATTTAAAATATATATAATTTTAAAATAGATATATATATATATATATAATATAAGTTAAAAAAACAAAATAAATAAAAACAATGTTGAAAAAAAATTTTAAGGACTTGAGAGATCCTCTGATTCTTCAAAGTTATTTG
Source organism: Dendrobium catenatum (assembly GCF_001605985.2). Classification (NCBI taxonomy): domain Eukaryota; kingdom Viridiplantae; phylum Streptophyta; class Magnoliopsida; order Asparagales; family Orchidaceae; genus Dendrobium; species Dendrobium catenatum. Next base: position 507,318 of record NW_021319619.1, read on the forward strand.
AAAATAAAATTTTAACATTTAAAATAATTAATATAATATTTAATTAAATATTAATTAAATATTAAGATATACAAATATTCAAATTAATCAAAATAAACTAAGCTTTAAATTTTTAAAATAGTTTTAAATAAATTCTCAAATTTCGAAAAATTTTAATATATTATATCTATTTTTTTTTAAATAAATTTGAATTTAATTTAAATTTTTAAAGTTATGTTAATAAATACTTTTAAATTATTTTAAAACTCTTTCTTAATTTGAATTAAATTAATTTTTTTTCTTTTGAAAATTTTAATTATTTGAAATAACTTATTTAAATTTTTAAAATTTGTAATATTAATTTTTAAATTATTTAGCATTTTGAAATATTAATATTTATATATATATATTTATATATATTATATATATATATATATATATATTATATATAATATATTATATATATATATTATATATATATATATATATATATATATATATTATATACCATACATACTTAATTAAGCTTAATTTCAAATTATAATATTTATCATAAATATTTAATTATTTAACATATTTTAAAAATATAAATTTTAAATCAGAAAAATATTTAATAAAATACTTAATTAAATATTTAAAATTAAGTGTTTTAAAAATTATTTAAAATATATTTCATATTTTAAATTAATTTTAAATTTCAATTAAAAGATTTAATTTTTTTTGGTTATTTTAATATAAAATATAATTTTTAATGATTTTTTTATTTAATTTTAAATTAATTTTTGAATTTCTATGTTTAAAATTGAATTTAGAATAAATTTTAAATAAAATAACAAAAAGAAATGGCGGCGCCTGCCAGTTTGGCCACCTGACACAAATAGATTGGGTGCTCCAAACCGTGGTGGTAGGGCCCAATCATTGGTAATGATTGGCGCAGCCACCAATCATTGCCTCACAATTGAATCAGCGGCGGGCCAATGCGCTTTCCCACTTAACCTCATTAGTATTAAACTGCAATCGTCCGATCGGGAGTGGTTTGATTTGAATGATAGAGATCATGCCAGACGAAGATCTTTGCAATGACTCGACCCTGTGGTTCAAAGAGAACGCAATGTGGCTTGATCCAAGCTGTTGGTCAAAAGATCAACGGCTTGGATTGAGCGCAATCAATGGACGTAGTAGATGCCATCCAATCTTCCGCTTATGAAATTAACGGCTCTGATGGCGTCATATGGGAAGTTGACTGCGAGATCGCACTGGTAGTCTAACAAAGCCATTAAGAGGCTTGATCTGGACCGTTGATCATGCGATCAACGGTCTACAAAATGTGCAGCACATGTACGTTATGAACCGAAGCCCTCATGAAAGAAACCACTCGTTCTCTTGATACACTCAATGAAATTAATTGAAATTTTAAACATGGATTAAGATAATGAAGAGTATTTTTGGGGATTTCAATTCAAATCATAAAATGAACTTTAAAAGAAGCTATTTAGACTAGTGTAATATAATCTAGGGTTTAAATTTTTACCTTGAGTTATGGACGAATTAAACCATTTTTTGACTTGTTGCACTTGTAGACTGTCCACGCTCCAATTCATAGAAGAAATGACGACTTAAAAGCTCCTAGATTGAGAAAAAATTAGCTTGGACATGATTTTCCTTTGGTTCACTGGGAAGCTCATCATCGACGGCTTTGACTAGCTGATTTCGACTGGGGAGGTGTAGAAGAGTCTCTGGAAAGCTCAAGAGAATAGAGACTTGGGCTTAAGAGGCTGAGAATGGAGAGAGATTGATAGGGTTAGAATGAGGGCTCAAAATGGGGCATTGCCCTATTCAAACTCCATTTGATCGAATGGAGGGTTAATATCTTTTTAGGGGGGTTCTAGGATGTTGCCATGTGTCCTAAGGGTAGGTGGGAGAGGCGGGAATCAAGGACACAAGGATAAGCCTAGGTGGAAAGGTCCTTTTGTATCATTATTTGCCATGGGAGGATTGGGAGCCATTTGATCCTGATCCAAGGGTCATGATAGACTCAAGGAAGGTTCTAGAGGCTATTAAAGCTGTTGGGATGATTTGAACTAAGGAAGATTATGTTTAAATAGGAGTTTGACCAAGTTTGACTCCTCAAAAGCCTTATTTTGATTGTTTGACCAGTCAAAGTCGAGGTGGACTGCTAATGTGGCATTTGAGGAAGGTATTAAATGTTGGAGTGTTGGGTTTGGAGCTAAGGAATGGGGCTTGAATGCTATGGAATTAATTCTTTGAATGATTAATGGTCTTTTGACCAGTTATTGACTATTTTGACCAGTCAACAAGTCAAGCCTTACTAAGGTGGCAAGGGAAGGGTTTAAGGAGCTGGATTGATGACTTGGAAGGGATTTAATATTTGAGGATTAAAATTTGAAAGAGTTATAGAAGGTTTTGAAAGGGATTGACCATTTGTTGACTGGTCAAATAGAGATGTTGACTGCTGAGGTGGCAGCCAAGTGATCTTAATAAGCTGTTTAGATGGAATAGAGAAGATTTGAGGCTTAAGGATTAGGGTTTGAACATGAGTATGAAATCTTGAAGTGATTTGACCAAATTTTATAGTTAACTTAGTCAACTTTGATTTGGGTTTGATTGGCCAAGCATTAGGATATTATTAGGCCATGGATTGGATTTGATTTGATGTTTGAAATAGGTTTGATAGGTTATATGGGTCGGAATAACCCATTCAAAGTCTAAAGGGGTAATTGGGTCAACCTAGGTTGACTTGGTCAACCAGTTTGACCTAGGACCCTAGTTTGGGCTCAATAGGTTTGGTTTGATGTTTTGAATCTATTGGAGGTGGTCCCAAAGTCTTGAAAGATCAATTTCATCAAAATGCCTGTTTTGACTCTAAAGGGTTTTATTTGGTCAACCTAGGTTGACTTGGTCAACTAGGTTGACCCAGGGTCTGGGTTTTGGTCTAACAGGTTTGGTTTGATATTTGAAAATTTTTTGAAGTGGTTCCAAGCAATTTGGAGGTCATTTGGTTTGAAATTGATGTTAAAACCCCTAGGGTTTTTTGGTCATTTTGATCTCTGGTCAACTAGGGGTCAAAATGGACCCAAGAAAATACATTTTAATGTTCAATAGGCCATAATCAAGTGTCTGGAATATATTAGAGGCTTTGGAAAAAGGTTCAAGGTTAGGATCCACTAGGTGGCAAGTCCAGTGGTATAGGCCATAAATATTTGAAGGTTTTACAGCCTTAGGATTTTAATTCAATTTTTATGGTTAGAGACCTCAGAATGGGCTCAAATTTTGGAGGGTTACCTCTAGAGACAAGTTCTATCAATGTGCAATTGACAAACTCTGAATCAAAGGTCATTTGACTGGGTTTTATAGTTTTTGAAAATTCAATGAAATGGCTTTCAGGACTTAGCATTTTATCCTTGAATTTTGGTTTAAAAATTTGGGTTTGAGTTGGATTATGGATTTGATTGATTAATTTTGAGTAACCCAAATCATTTATGATCATTTGAATGTTTATAAATAATAGGATAGGGTTAAAGCTTGATCAGAGGCAGGATAAATGTTTGAACAGGAGATTAAGATCTAGATAGGTTTAAAGTCTGGGTAGATTTATAAGTCTAGATTTGATTGAAATTTGAATGGAATTAATATCTGGATTGGCTTGAGGTGAGGATTGATTTGAATTCTAGACTGATTTAAGAGAAAATTTTATTCTAAGGTCTGGATTGATCTAAGGTCTAGGTAGATCCTAAGGCCTAAGAAGATCATAGGGTATGGAGTCTAGGAGGATCCGAAAGTCTAGAGTCTAAGAAAAACTTAAGATTTTGATAAATCTAGAAAAATTCTAGGGTCTAGAGTAGATCTTAAGGTCTGGATTCTAAAAAGGATCTTAGGACCTAGAATAGAACCTAAAGTCAATATTCTAAGGGGATCCTAGAGTCTGGATTAGTCTGGAGATTAAATTGATCTAGGGTTAGGATTGGTCCAAGTGACCTCATACAAAAATGAGGTCAACTGAGCAGTATATATTTAACCTATAATGTTAAGGCTCATAGACAAAAGAAATATCTAAAATATTCAGTGAGAAAAAATAATAATTCAATCAATATTTTTTGTCATCATCAAAATCACGTACTAGGGATCCTGGATTGCAATAATAAGTGCTCGCTACATAGACATATTATAATGGAAAAAACTTTTGTCCACCAACTCTTAAGGCCGCACCTTCAACTCTTGAAGCTAGGTGACATCTGATATGGAACATTACAAATCAGAGTAATACCCAACAAAATATATATGTAAACTATTCCTCCTTGTCGATAATAAAGATACTAACTCCACAGGGAAGACATCTGGAAAAAGTTTGAACTATAGGGACACTACTTATAGATACATGAGAGATCCTCGCATCTCTAACATGTGTTAAAAAATACTAGACTATATTTTCTCTAAAGTCTATCCACTTCTAGAGTAGAAATCAAATAGAAGAGGATACCTATAATTCCTTAAAATATGAAACTCTCACCACTCCGATACAAAGTCACTTTCTTCTTTAGATAATAGATCTAAGCCCTATACAAACTCATTCAATGCATACCCAGAATGACCTCAAATGCATAAAAAGGTAATAAAATCAAACCAAATCTTCAAATTCTATTAAAAAATCTAAATCATAAAAACTAACCCTATACATTGACATTCCATCTCCCGTAAGCAAAATTACATATAAAGAAATAGGCAATGTCACATAAGGAAAATTGAGAGAATCAAAATATACTATAATATGAAAGAATGATTAGCACCAAAATTGAATAAAATATGATAAGGAGGAAGTAAAAATATAAGTTATACCTAACACGTTATCTGGAGACTCGTTCTTCTCTCACTATGTTAGACTGCAAAATTGTGGTTGTACTGGAACTAAAGCAATAAAACTCCTTGTACCCCTCAAATCTCTAGAATATTGATCTCCTGGTGATGGACCAACACTCTTGCTACCAAAAATCTTAGAATATAATTGGTGTGGTGTAGTACTTGGCCTACCCACTGTCTACTTCCTAGAGTTTTAGCTTTCTAATCAAAATGTCTAGCATATCCACCCTAAGGACATTAGATAATCATGTGTTTTACTAACCATAGTGAAAATATAAATCTGATACTCTATAGCCCTGAATATTATACCTCGTATAATAATGTTGGCATAGTAATGGCTCACTAATTAAACCTCCATTAATTGAACCTCCAAAGTTGGAAACACTACCTCTATCAAATCTAGAAGGAACTATTATCGACTATCGCCTCCTTCTGAACTCAGCAGGTCAAATCTTACTCCTCTTACTAGATTGACCACTACTAAAGAAATTATATTTTGAAAATAAAATTGCAATAAAATAAAGGAGCAGGAGAACACCAAATTTTTTAGTTGTTTAGTCTAAATATACCTATGTCCACTCCCTGAAGCTCCTTCCTTAGGTATTGCACTAAATCAAAAGTGACTCTCCTTTTTCTCTCATAGCTAGATAGAGAAGCCCTTATAACAACCTCTCTTCCACCTACTCAGTGCGGCAGAGCACTAACATCCTTTCTTACCCTCCTGGTGATGGCGGAGAACTAACATCGAGACGAAATGGGATCTTATATTTTCATTAGAGAAAATAATGATGTGAAGCTAAAACCTAATGCAGTTGTACTAGCTCAAATTTTACAAAATCTAAAAAATATAACAGCGGGGTGCCATCTTACCAAGCACTACCACACCCTAAAAGAGAAATTTAGATTCACAAACATATAACAATCTCCTGAGACCAAGAGTTTGAATGTAGAAATTTAATAGAATACTTAAACTTTAGTCAATTTAAAATGGGTCAAACAATACTCTAATACTTAAGGTTTCAAGTCCAAAGATTCAAGCAGATATTTAAGAGCCTTAATCATTTTCTTTGCATTTAAAATCTCTTTACTAAGTTCATGTAAGGATGTTATAATTTTCATAAAATGAGTATGAAAGTTCGTTAGGGATGTTAAGCCCTTATGATCTAGTCCCGAGGCTAACCAAGAGGGGGGCGAATTAGATATTTAAAAACTTTTTTAACTAAAAAAAAAATCTTTTTATATCTTCCAGCGGAAATAAAATATATTAATAATAAAAAGATTAATCAGAGATTTCACCAAAGAAGATAATCAAACTAAAAAATAAAGTATGGAAAATAATCAGAAAGAACACACCAGATTATAGTGGTTTGATCAAACCTTGACTTACATCCACTCTCCGGAGGCACCCTCCGAGTATTACACTAAATCTTTAGTGACTCTCCTTTAGCCCCCACAGCTAGGTGGAGAAGCCATTACAAAATCACTTCCACCTTCTCCGGTGCAGCGGAGTAGCCAGGTCCTCTGACACCAAAGAGATCTTCTTCTTCCCAAAACTTCCCTTAAGACAAACCTTGAACTTGATGGTACTAAGGTGCAAACTTGCCAGAGCAACCGTGTGAAACCCCCTCCACACTATCTTGAAACCCCCTTCAGCAGTCGTCTCCCTCTCTCAAACTTCACCCTTTTCTCTCTCCCTTTCAAGTTCTCTCTTCAAGTTTTCTCTAGAAGAATGAAGCTTCAATGGCTGCCAAAGACACTTACTAAGTGCCTTGACAAAGCTTAAATATAGGGCTTTGAAAAATCCTAAAAATTATTCTTGGCAATAAAAATTATCCCGTAGGATGTGCTTAAAAGAGGGCTTCCAAAAACCCTAAAAATGTAATTCTGATGCCAAATATTATCTAGTACAATTGTAGGATCGTCTAGGACAATGTGCAAAATTTGACCTAATAGTCAAGGACGATCACCTAGATGATATGATCAAATTTATACTGATCATCCAGGATGATATTATGGATCATCCTAGATGATTAGGAAAAAAATTATGGTATTTTGTCTTGGATGATTTAGGAAAATCAAGTAAGTTGGCATGCATCGTCTAGGACAATATACATTTCATCTAGGATGATATGATTGAAAAATTTAACCATAATTAATCCCCTAATCCCATGATCAATTTAGGCATGATTGGTATTGATCGTCCAGGATGATCTAGATAATCCGGGATGATTCGAACAAAAATTGAATCTTAAATCCTTGCCTAAATAATTTTTGCCGGCTATTTTCCAATATTTTAAAGGATCGTTCTAGATGATCCGAAATCATCCAGGACGATTAGTTCAAAACTTGAACTTCTAGTTATGTCTAGATATCACTCTCTTGAGTATGTGTGTATGTTCATCAAGTAAATAAACTCTCTTACAGGACTTGACTCAACAACAACAACACATCAAGTCTTTATCCCACTACGTGGGGTCGGCTACATGAATCCTTTTTCTCCATTGTGTCCTATTAAAAGTCAAATTCTCGTTTAAATCTAATAAAGAAAGATCATTCCTAATATTTTCTAACCAAGTCTTTTTAGGTCCACCCCTACCTTTCTTAACATAAGTCAAATTTAATACCTCTACTCTCCTAACCGGGTCATCGAAAGGCCGCCATTTTGGGTGACCAAACCATCTAAGGCGACTCTCTCTAATCTTATCTTCTACTGGAGCTACTCCAACCTTTTCACGTATATACTCATTTCGTATCCTATCTCTAAGGGTAAAGACACTCATCCACCTGAGTATCCTCATCTCTACCACACTTAACTTACTATTATGCTTCTCTTTTAATGGCCAACATTCGGCACCATAAAGCATTGCAGGCCTCACTACCATCTTATAGAATTTTCCCTTAAGTTTGAGGGGTACATTTCTATCACATAATAAGCCCGATGCATTCCTCCACTTCAACCATCCAACTTGAATTCTGCTGATAATATCCCCATCTATTTCATCATCACTCTGAACAATAGATCCAAGATATCTAAAACGTGTACTCTTATTAATGACTTGATCGCCCAAAGTCACAATCCCCTCACTAGGTCTATTACTACTAAAATTACACTCCATATATTCTTTTTTAGATCTACTCCATATATAGGACTTGACTCAAGATATCCAAATTACATCAATGAATATTACAGACCCTTTACAATATAACCTTATTCAAACCAATCTTGAGCTCTAATTCATTATTTAATTTTGCATGGTATTCATGAAATGTTAGTATACACACAAACAAATATAGAATGAAAAATACTATGAGATATAAAGATGTTTGCTATCATCAAAAACATAAAACTCGTGAGCTCGAGTCGCAAAAGAGTATACGTATCAATGATAGTTTAACCAGGTTGCATGCTAAATAATTCATAATCATATAGTAGAATATTCAACTTAGATTACAAAACTTCTTTAGTAACTTCTATATAATTGAAATTCTATCTTAGATTTCATTTCCGATGGTGCAAGTAGATACACACATATAATCTTTAGATTAAAGGCTCAAAAAAATTAAATAATATTTAGTACTTAATTATTCAAGATCACAATCTTCTCCCCATTTAGTAAAAGTTTTTTCATGTTTAGTTTCATTCATAATTCTTACGTTATGGGACAAAGCAATCTATATAACTAATATACAGAGTGAAATCATTTCACCTAATAAAGACCCCATGATTTTTTTTTCTATTTTTGGGTTCTCTATGTAAAAAATCTCTAATTTTATACTTGATCCTTTAATTATCTATTTGTATTCTGGATCTTTGTGCAAAGCTAGGACACAAACACTCGCACTCTATTAGAACCCATGGGTCTGGTGAATCGACAAGGGTTTTGATGATCACAAACATCATTGGTGTTGAATTAGATTAGATATATGTTTGCAGGTCATTCTTTTTAAATGAACATTTCTAGTAAAAAAAATTAAGAAGGCAAAAGCGATATCTAACATACCAAGGAAAAGAATAAAAAAGAGGATTAATTAAGTTAAAGTTGAAGATGTGAACCCGTATAAAATTTTCCATTTTATACCTACAAAAATCTCAAAGATATATGATATTGAGAAAAAGTTAGTGAGAGAAAGTTAGTGAGAGAAACTCTGGGATTTCAAAAAATTTGTAGTTTTTTCTATTCGTCTTCAGCGGCGTCTTCTTCCACATCTGGTGGATTCGGCGGTCGGCCGGAAGGCCGGCGATCTTGAAAGGAAATTATGGAGCGCAATCAGATTCTCTCGTCGGAATCCTGGTCTAATTACAGGAAAGGATTATCAATTCCTGTGAAGAAATCTACTGAAGTTTTCAATGGAGGTTCTAATAAGCTTGATGAATTCAACAAGAATTTTAAAAATCTGACAGCAAAACCATTGGTGATTAATGAGGGTGGTTTTTTAACAAAGAAATCTTCTCCCGTTTTGGCGATTGGGAAAGGGAAAGAAATTATAACAGAGGATGTTGGATTTAAATTGAAATCCTTTAACAGTTCTGTTTCTGTCAATGAAGTCATTGGTAAATTCAATCTGGAAGTATCGTCTTCTAAGGGAACAAGGATCTCAATTATCAAAAAGGTGAATTATGCTTCTCTGTCGTCTTCACCTAGTAGAAAGGACTTGACAAATTCCCCCCAATTGAATTTAAAATCCAGAATTGATGACAAGGTGAATGAGAAATTGCTCCAAAGGCAAGATGCTGAGTCTACTCTCAATGAACCAGTTGTTCCGAATGATGCAAACACTCGTAAATTTGTGGAGAACAATTCAGTCTGGTATAAGAAGCAGAACATCAAGGTTGATAGCCTAGATCTGGGTTCTTTTCTAACAGAAGATGGTAAAGGTATTAAACTACTTGCTGAGAAGGAGTTGGAAAATGCCAAGAGACTGGAAAAAGCTTTAGTAGTGAAGATCTTTGGGGATGAAATTCCTTTTCATATGGTTAGCTTGGATCTAAGAAGACAGTGGAATGGTTTTGGGAAATTCCATATAACTAGATTGGGACATGGATGGATGATATGCTCATTTGAAGATTCAGTTGCTGTGGAGAACATCCTTTCTGGCGGTCCTTGGTGGGTAAGAGTATAAGTAGTGGGTCTGGATAAATGGTCCACTTCATTCAATCCTAATTCTCTCAAAGGAATTTCAGCTCCTGTGTGGATCCGGCTTCCCAATTTACCTCTTCAATGCTGGGATGAGGTAAACATTTGCAGGATAGCTTCGATGGTCGGCAAACCATTCCTGCTTGATGGAAATATGTTCCAATGGAGTATAAGGGAATTTACACGGATTTGTGTTTGTATTCCCTTAGATATAAAACACCCAAAAGGCATTTGGGTGGAAGGAATTTCTGGGAAGTTTTATCAGGCTGTAGAGTATGAAGGTTTCTCAAAAATATGTGAGGAATGTGGTAGAATTGGTCATGTTTTGAACAATTGCTCAGAAGTTAAAAAAGATATTGTCTCAATGAATGCTTGTGCATCTGAAGCATTCAAAACAGGGAAACAAATGGCAGAAGCTAAATCTGTTGTTAATACAGAGAAAGCAAAGGAGGATTCATGGATCCAGGTGAAACATGGTAATAGAAGATTCAAAAGAATGGGTGAAAAGAGTCAACTCTTTAATAGGATCTCTACTCCTATGAAGATGATTTATGTTCTAAAAACTTGTGTTGACAATTCAAAAACAATTGGCACACCAAAAGGAGCTTCTTTGAAAGATGTACAGCTGGTTTCAGAAACTATTGAACTTCCTGGAATAATGACTGATGGAGAGACTGGATCAGATCTTCTAAGTAAAATTCTAGATATTCAACAAACTGAGGTAAACCTGCTTGTGTCCCCTCTTAAAACTATCAATAAATTTGATTTACTTGCAAATATGGGTGGTTCTATCCTGAATGAAGATAAAGAAAAAATTGAAACTGCCGGTATAGAAGAAGGTGAGATTGTTGAACAAATATGTCAGAAATTATCAAATGTGGAAGCAGTATTTGATAAAAAATATATACTTAAGCAAGCAAATGATAAAGACAATCATGATATTGAGAAGGAAATTATTGATAACTTATCTTCCGGAAAGAAGGTGAAACTGCTCAAAGAATTGAAATCTCTTGGATAAGGAAATATATTGGAAAGAGATAGGAAAAAGTGGGGAGCTAAAAGCAAGAAGATTGGGGAACCTTCTCCCATCTTTAAACAATGAATTCAATTATTTTCTGGAATTGTAGAGGAGCCAAGAAGGTGGAGGCTGCTCTATATTTGAAGGAAGTGATTAAAGACCACAAAGTTTTTTTTGTTGGGTTGATGGAGACTAAAATTAACTACTTGGAGAATTCTCAAATTAGCAAATTGCTGGGAAACAATTGGGACTCTTTTCTAGTTCCCTCAGAAGGTTTATCTGGAGGATTGACGGTTCTATGGAGAAAGGACCTGCCATCTTTCACAGTGGATGAAGTGTCTTCTCAATTGATAGTGGGTAAATTACAGATTTTCAATAAAGGTACCTGGAAAATTGCAACTGTTTATGGGAGTACCAAAACCACTGAGAGGAAAAAACTCTGGGAATGCTTAGAGAATCATTGCTCGGAGGAATTACCTACAGTGATAGGAGGGGATTTCAATTGTATTCTATGTCAAGATGAAAAGAGAGGTGGAAAGAAATTCTACTTATCTCAAGGAGCTAAAGATTTGAAGAACTTTATGATCAACAATGATTTACATGAGGTGAAGTCTATGGGTCCTAAATTTACTTGGTGTAACAATAAATCTGGAGGAACTCGGATTCTAGAGAAACTAGACAGATGCCTTATTAACTCCAATGCTTTGAATTCTATTCACCTTGCTAAGGTGAAACATCTATCTCGCATAGCTTCAGATCATTGCCCTATTTTATTAGAAATATTCAAACCTGCTGTGGTTAACAAAGCTGATATCCGTTATGAAGACGTGTGGGCAACTTATCATGGAGAAGAGGCTATTGTGAAGAAATCTTGGAATAAATTTGCTGGAATGAATCTGGCTGTTTCTCTCAATGTAAAATTCAGAAGAACACTTAGATCTCTTTTTTACTGGAGCAAGGCCAAGTTCAAAAACCTTATGATTCTTCGGGACAGATTGAAAGAAGAAATACAAGAATTGCAATTGGAAGAAGGCGAAATGGGGATTTCTTTGGAAAAGCTTTAGATTTTAAGATTCAAAATAAATGAACTCAATGTAACTCTTGCTAGACTCAATACTTGGTGGAGGCAAAGAGCTAAAGCAAGGTGGATGGAAGAAGGAGAATGCAATTCTGGTTTTTTCATGCTTTTGCTAATGCCAGGAAAAACACCAATTGGATTAGTCACATTAAGACTAATGAAGGCAAGATAACGGAGGATGCTAATGAAATTCAGAAGGTGATTTCTGAATTTTTTCAGCTGAAATGGAAGCATAGAAATTGTATAATTAAAGGATGGCCAAATCCTGGAGCAGTAATCAATGAGAATGATCAAACTGTTTTAGAAGCTGAGTTCACTAGGGAGGAGCTTCAAACTATCATTGAAAAATCTGGTAGCAATATTGCACCTGGAGTGGACGGGATAACTTTTTCCTTCTTGAAAAAATTATGGAATCTGATTTCTGAAGATGTTTGGTTAGCAGTGAATCATTTCCTGGTTTCTGGAGACATGCATATATCATGGAAGGAAACCATTATAATATTGATTCCAAAAATTCAAAATCCTCAAGAGGTAACAAATTATCGACCTATTAGCTTATGTTTGACCATTTATAAAATTATTGCAAAAATGCTCTTAAGTAGATTGGAATTGGTTATTCATAAATTAATCTCGACGGATCAAGCTGCTTTTATCAAAGGACATTCTTTGTCAGATCATGTTCTTTTAGCACAAGAAATATTCAACAAATTCCATTATTCTAAAGCTAGAAAAGGTCTATTGGCAATAAAGCTTGACATGGAACAAGTTTATGATAGTATGGGATGGGATGCTTTAAGGCAAGTGCTTTCTCATTTTAACTTTCCTAGTAAGTTTAAGGAACTCATTTTACAGTGTATCTTAAATCCCAAATATTGCATTTTGATAAATGGCAAGAAACCAGATTGGATTAATGGAAAAAGTGGATTTAGGCAAGGTTGCCCTTTACCCCTTATTTGTTTATTCTTTGCTCCCAAATCCTATCAGATGCTCTTAATGGTAGGAAAGGGGATATAGGGATTTTTATTTCTCCCAAGGCTCCTAGAGTGTCCCATTTGCTTTATGCGGATGACATTTTGATCTTCTCTGAATGCAAGAGTAAAGTTATTAAAGATTTGAAAACTATCATTAATAATTATTGCTTATGGTCGGGGCAAAAAGTTAACATGGGAAAGTCTATGGTTATTTTTGGGAAATTTACCAATCAAGCTTAGAAAATAGATTTTATCTTGTAGATTGCACAACATCCCCTTGACAAGACAGCACCCAAATAGGTTAGGTGGTCTTCTAGAACTCATAGGCAGGGAGGTGCCTAAAAGAATAGAGAAGTATTTAAAATGTATGCATAAAAAACTCTTAGTGATCTTGATCTTACTTCTTAAAATATTAGAGTTTCTATATGAGCTTAAAACGTTTTAATTGGTTTGAGGAAAAAAAGTTTTTCAACATTCCCTTACGAGCCTTCGATCAATTTTAAGCTAAATCAAAGATCGACATACAAGAAATAAAGCTAAAAGAATAAGTCATTTTTACTACACAATCAATATAAAAAAATCAATCAATTATTAAATCGAATGTAATGTCCATGTGACAAATACCACTTAATTTTACAACCAAGGATTTGTAGAATTTAAAAGTGGTCGGGTACCACTAACAATAACTCAGACTTCACCTAAGACTGGCACAAATAACTTTTAAGAGTGGGATTTCTCTATGTCTTCATTTGTTCTTCCTTCTACAAGCTCCTTGGATTTAATAGGGCTGGATATCGAAATGAAAAGAAACTCCTCCCTGAAGGGGTGTTTTTTTTTTTCACTTTGGATATTTGAAAGTATCTTAACCTGAATTTCCAAATGAAGAGGAACTCTACCCTTATGGATGTTACCCTTCTCTTTAGATTTTAGGTTGGATAACTAATATGCCACCTCAAAATCATTTTCACATTATAAAACTCGACTTGAAATAAATTACATTTAATCTCAAAAATTAAAAATACTATAGAACACCTGCATTGTTATTATATATAATTAATATTGAAATCAACAACAAATCCAAAGAAGTTAAATATCTTAAATTGCTCAAATTTCAATCATAGCCATGCTTGGTCATACTCTTTGTAATCTTAAGGGGGACTTAGCAATTGTAGCACGTATAAAAAACTTGTTAATTAAAAACTTAATTTTTGCCCCCTTTGATTTAGCCTTGCATGAGCATGACTATATACAAAAAATTATGTAAGCATCTAAATCATTCCTAACATAAGATTAATCTAATGCCCATCATATTAATTCTCAGATTGTATTAAAATTTAAATAAATAATTATATCAATTAATTCTAGCAACCAATAAAGTGTGTAAAGTCGGATATGTGGCTTGGATATATCCTATATAGGATAATTGGTTGATGTTATCTAGTGTTTTGATTTGTTGAAAGGCTTAAGGAAATTTTTAATTTGAGTTTAAGTATTAAGATTTTGAAGTATTTTTAGATATGAGTTCAAAATTAAAATTTTGGAATCACTTAAAAAATTAATGCAAGACATACCTCTTAAATAAAGAGTTTTTATTGGAGGAGATTTAAATAGACATGTTGGTAGAGAGGTAGATGATTTTAAAATTACTCATGGTGGCCATGAGTTTGAAATGACAAATAAAGATGGTAAGAGCATATTAAATTTTTCTTTAGGTTACAATTTTTTAATTGGTAATATCTTTTTCTAGAAAAGAGATGAACATCTCATCACTTATAAAAATATATATAATAAAACTAAAACTGATTATTTTCTTATAAAAAAAGTTAGATAGTTTAAATTGCAAATATTATAAAATTATTCCGAGTGAAAATTTACGTACCCAACATCGATTATTAGTTTTGGACTTTAAGATAAAATGGTAGAAAATAAAAAAAAATATAACAGATTTGCCGGCTAAAGACATATGCCTGTTACTCTATTCATTCATTCTCTTCATAGATTTATCTACCAGCATTTGGATATCACTCTTCTTTAACCGCCTCAAAGCCATTTTTATACCTAGATAATCCAATTCTTTCACTGGTTTGAAGCCCAACAATTTTGAAATCTGTTTCTTCTTCCTAACGAAAATAGAATTCCCAAAGATCAGAACTGATTTTTGCTTGTTTACAGTCTGCCATGTCCAACCGCAATAATGTTTGATAATGTTCTTAATTTTCTTCACATTGTTCAATCTTGCATCAGAGAACAATAACACATCATCGGCGTATAATAGGTGAGAAATTTTAAAAGCATTGGAGCTAATACCAATCCCCAAATTGTTTCCCATGCAGTAGAAAACATTAGAGAAAAGCTGAGAACAAATTATAAATATGAAAGGAGAGAGTGGGCACCCTTGACGAAACCCACACTTTCCTTCAATCCAATTTGATCTCTTCCCATTGATTAAAATAGAAAATCTAGGAAATGACACACACTCCATTACCAGCTCCATGAATCTATTTGGGAATCCTAGATCTTTTAGCATCTTCTTCAAGGTCAACCAACACATACTATCATATGCTTGTTCCATATCCAATTTGATAGCCAAATAACCATTACTAGCTTTAGAAAATCTCATCTTGTTGAAGACCTCTTATGCTAAAAGGATATGATTAGAAATCGATCTATCTTTAACAAAAGCCACTTGCTCTTCAGAAATGATTTTAGGAATCAAAAGGACCAATCTATTTAAGATTATATTCGAAACAATCTTATAAATAGAGTTACATAAACTTATAGGTCGGTAATGAGCAGGAGTTAAAGGATTATTGGATTTTGGAATGAATACAAAAGTATCCTTCGATTCTTTACTCATTCTACCAGTAGAAAAGAAAAGGCTTACCACTTTAAAAACATCATTACCAATAATTTCCCAATAGCTTTTGAAGAAAGAGTGAGTGAATCCATCACATTCTGGAGCTTTATTATTCCCTAACTTCATAACAGCCTCCTTGACTTCAATAGTTGATAGCTCCTTGTTTAACAAAAAATTGTCATCTTCATTCAAAACCTTCCATGGATTCGGCCAATTCTCTAAATTGCACTTCCTTTTCTTCCATTTCTCTAGAAAGAAAGAGTAGAAAATATCTTCCAGTTCCCTTTGATCTTCGGTGATACATCCTTCCAGATTTTTAACTTGAGAGATCCAATTGTAATTTCTTCTAACATTGGCAAATGAATGAAAGAATTTTGTGTTTGAGTCACCTTCAACATTCCACTACACTTTGGCCCTCTGCTTCCACCAAGTGTTCAAGAGATTAAGAATAACATTGAGTTCTTTAACTTAATATCTAAGACTCCAAAGTTTTTCATCTTCCAGCCAACCGTTAGTAGCCTCTTCTTCTTGGAGTATAATTATTTCAGCCTTTAGTCTGACTTTTTCCTTAGAGAAATCCTCAAGTTTATTCTTGCTCCAATGGAATAAATCTTTTAATGCTCTCTTACATTTCTTGTTCAGAATTTCCATGTCATTTCCACAAAAAAACTTTTTCCATGTTTTTTGATACAATGTGTTCAGCCGTCTTGTATGATAACCATACATCTTCAAATTTTATAGAATTTGCCATTCTTCTATTTTCATCAAAAATTTTAAGTACAATGGGGCAATGGTCGGAAGCCACTCTAGCTAAGTTTCTTACCATTGCAATTTGAATCTTTTGTATAGCCAATGAGTTTAACAAGCAACGGTCCAAACGTTCTAAGATTCTTGCACTTCCAACTTTATTATTACATCAAGTAAATCTTGGGCCAACCATCCCAATATCATGAAAATTGTTATCATTCATAAATTTAAGCATCTCTAAGAAACCTTGAGAGAATATAAATTTCTTACCTCCTCTCTTCTCCTATTGTGAAATGATGCAATTAAAGTCTCCTCCAATAACTGATGGAATTTTCCTATGTGATTGTTCTTGTATGCAGTCCTATAATTGTCTTCTCTTATGAGCCTCCTTATTCCCATAAACTATAGTAATCATCCAACAACCTCTATTAAAAACTTTAAGATCACCAGTGACACATTGATCTATAGTTTTTATCACTGTGAATGAAGAAAAATTAGATCTCTATAGAATCATGATGCCACCAGATAAGACTTCCGAAGGTATAATGAAAAAATCCCAATTACGACCCATAATCCTATAAAACTCCTTATCAAATGAGCTGATTTTAGTCTCAATTAAACCCACAAAGAAAACCTTATAGTCTTTAATGAACTCCTTCATATCTAGAGAGGATTTCTTCTTCCTTGCCCCTCTACAATTCCAAAATGCAATGGAGTCCATTAAACAATAATTGGGGATATACCCCCAACCTTCTTTCTTCATCTCCAATTCTTCCACAGGTTTTCAACTGAATAGGTCCTAATGATTTTAATTCTTTTGCCAATTTACATTTAGGCACTTCATCAATTAATACATTGTTGTGCTCCAATATTAACATATCTCCTGAGACTTTGTCTACCTCCGGCTCACCTCCCTGAGCAACTTGATCGTCTCCAGCTATCAACAAAGAGTTCTGGTCGGCTTCCTTTAAACTGTCAACAATCATAGATTGTAGGATAGAGAACTTATTATCATCTATCATAGACAAAGAGCCTTCATCATTCAATTGCTGAACATGTATCGTCCAGATTTTCTGCTGGTAGAATCATCTCTGTTCAATTGCTGATCATTGCATTGATCCGAATTATTACTGAACAAACCTCCTGCTATATGATCGGGAATACCTGAGTTCACAAGTAATCCATTAAGATTTACTTGAGTTCGCAGGCAACCCTTTCCCAATGTTATATCTAAAAAGGAAGGCTTAATCACAGCTATATTGCAATCTTGAAACTTTTCCTCCTCTATCGAAGCCCTGACCTCTCCTTCTTCAAACTTTTCAGCATTAGAACCATCTTTACCAGGAACATCTTGAACTAATCTTTCATTAAGTCCTTCTTCATCCACTGTTTGAATATCATTCTTGTTCGAGGCAAGAATAACAGTTTTTTAAACATATCTAAGAGTAGTTTTATTGATTTCCTGAATGTTCCTTTTCGTATTCCTTCTTCTCTTGTTGTTTACCATAATCCAAGGCCCATAAGAAGGTTTGATAAAATCTTCTTCATTGTTTTCCATCTCCATATCTCTTTTAATTTCTTTCTCATTCACCACCACTTGAGGATTATTCAATTTTTTTCCACATTCCATATTCACATGCCCAATTTTTCCATAACCAAAACAAAAGTTAGATACCTTCTCATATTCTACCTTTTGGAAAAACCTTCCAGCCATACTATCTACCCATACTCCTATAGGAAGAGGTTCATCAAGCTTAATTCGTACACAAACTCTTGCGAATTCTCTCCTTCCCCAATGCCCCAATGGAACATATTGTCGTCCAACATAAGAGGTTTACCAATTCTTGAAGCAATGCAAGCCACATTCTTCTCATCCCAACATTGTAATGGTAAATGTGGCATTCTTATCCAAATTGGAGATGTTAATCCCTTAATAGAAGAAGTATTAAATTCCGGGGACCATTTCTCCATACCTATTATATGTCCATTTACAAACCAAGGGCCGTCTGAATGGATAGCTTCCACCATATCTTCAGAAGAGAAGGAGCACAAGAACCACCCTCCACCCAATGTAGTAAAGTGGAATTTCCCGAAATGAGTCCATTGCTTCCTTATTTCCCAAGCCACTAAATGAGAAGGTATGACTTTTCCAAATACTTTAATCACCAATGAATTAGCTAAAACTTTAGAGTTCTTCTTCTCATAATCTTCATGTAATTTCACAACTAATCCGTCTTCAGAAAAAACCACATCTTCATCCTTGAAATCTAGCTTAATATACGGCTTATTGCTCCATGGATTAACATTTCCTAACCCAATTAAGCTTTTTGGCAATTCAGTAGGAAGATTATCTACATTCATCTCCTTACTTGATCCAGGTTCTGAAATGAAATTATTGTTAACCAATTCTCGAGAATTTTCATTTATCTCGCTGCGACTAAGTCCAGGGATTGCATTCGAATTCCCGAAACGATTAACAAAAAATTTAATTCTAGAAGTTGAAGCATTCATATCACAAGGAAAATATGTGGATTTAAAACTGTTAGGAGTAACTGAATTCAAAGCTTCATCAATTGCCTTACCTTTTCCTTCCACATGTAGAATTTTTATAGGAGAATTCTCTGAGACTTCCTTGATCACCAAAGGGCCTGGACATTTAAACAAGGGTTTTTAAATCATATGAATATGATTCAAATTCTTCAAACAAACTCCCGCATCAGTCATGACTGGATTAACCAATAGAGACGGAGATTTCGAAGTAGACGACTCAATCGGAGATTTTGACAAAGGTTTCCGAATAGCTCCAGATAACAATTCTTCCTTTTGGGTTCGCCGGCGGCTATCTGCCACCATCTTCCACCGCCGTCTTGAGAACTAGAAACGAAGAACGGACAAAAGTTTTTGGAAATTTTAAAAAACTTTCTCTCTAGCAACGGGAGTTTCTCTCTCTAGCCACGCTGCCATCACTTAGAGAGTGTAAAAGGCGACGGTTCTCTACCACACCAGGTTGGTGGAAGAGAGTTTGTAAGGGCTTCTCCACCTTGTTGTAGGGGCAAAAGGAGAGTCACTTGTATTTAGTGAAATACTTGAAGAAGGAGTCTCCAGGAGTGGATGTAGGTGTAGTTTGACCGAATCACTATAAAATTAGTGTTCTTCTATTACCTTTAATTTTTTTCATTTTTTTATTTTACGGCGCTTATAATTTTGTGGTTAAAAAAATTTATCTATGGTAATCATTTTTATAAACGAACTACATGTTTTAGGATTAGTGGTTTAACTTTCAAGAATATCTTAAAAGGTTTTCAAATAACCAATTTTTAAAAAAAATAATCAATTCAGCCCCCCCTACCTTCTTGGCTAACCTTGGGACAATTCTATAAGGTCTAACAACCTACACGAACTTTCAAGAGTTATCAGAGCTTACTTCAAAAATTAAAGTTTAGACTACTTTTAGAAAAATGATCATGGCTAATTTTTGAATCCGTAATACTGCTGAAGGTTATTCAATCACTAGACCACCTTTATTCGATAACATTCATTTTCATTTTTGGAAAATTTGCATGTCTACTTTTCTATAATCACTTGATTATTGCATGTGGATATTAGTATATGAAGGTTACACCAGACCTACTAGACTTGTTGATGACATTAAAATTGAAACACCATTCATTAATTGGACAATGGAAGAAAAAGAATTAGCACAATTAATTGCCAAATGTTTAAACTGTATTTTCAATGCTTTAAAATATGGAGATTATATGTGTGTTTCTACTTGCAGAACTGGAAAAGAAATTTGAGAGACTTTGAATAACTTATGAAGGAACAAATGAGAAAAAATAATCTAAGTTGAACATTTTATTACATGACTAAGAACTATTTTGAATGAAATCAAATGAGTCAATTTTTAATATGTATACAAGGTTTACTCAGATTGTTACCTCACTCCATACTTTCGGTTGAAAACATAAAAATTTAGAAAAAATTAATTAATCTTAAATTGTTTACCTACTGCTTATGATGCAATGATAATTGTTATAACTGAGTAAAAAGATCTGAATGTATATATATTGACAATCTGCTTATGATTAGGCAATTTAAAAGTTTCCTTAAGAGAAAGAAATAAAGACATTAACATTGGAACAAAGGTAAGTTTAATAAGTATACAAGAGTTTCTAATGAAATCCTTTGTTAAGAATGTAGAAAGCCTAAAAATATATAGACTGATTGCATAAATCTCAAAGCTAATCCTAATAAAGATAAAGTTGAGGAGAAAACAAACATTATAAAGGGCAAGAAAAGAATGCAAAGAGCTTTATGGGCTGACTCAGCTTCAAATTCTTTAGAAATAAAAGCAGAAGAGGAGGTTACAAATTTGTGCTTAATGGCAGATAAACTTGATCATTCAGATCAAGAGGAGGTATATGACCTATCTTATGTTAAATTATTTGAAGATTCTAAGAAAATTTATAATTTATATAGAAAACTTAAAAAATTGCATGCTAATCTTAATATTGAGTACCTAAATCTATAAAAAGAAAATGAAAATATGAGGAATGATCATGAAAATATAGATAACAATCACATGGCTTTGCTAAATGAATTTGATGATTTGAATAAGAAGTATGAACTATTGAGAACATCCAATGTTGAGCTTAAAAATGATTTTAAAAAATTTATGGGTGAATCTAATCAAAGGGTACATGATTTGAAATTTGAAATTTCAATTTTGGAAATTGTAAACTCATATCGAAAATAAAATTGAAAACTTTTAAGGAACACCTCCCACACTTGAACAATTTTATAATCTTGACCAAAAGCGTATAATTTCAAAACCTAGGAAAATATATTATAACTCATATAGATTAGTAAATTATGCTCTTGGTGTTAAATAATTTTTTATGTGGCATGTTAGGGTAAATTTCCTAAACTTACACTATTTTTAGTAAGATATATTTAGTGTGGAGACCTAAGATTCATTAATCACAACATATTAAACATGCATCTGAATTGTCATTGTCAAGAAGAGAACCAAATTTGTTTTGAGTTCTCAAGTCTAATATTTAATAATTTTGTAGAATTGCTCTCATATAAGACCTCGAGAGAGCATTTGCTACATGGATAGCAAATATTCAAAATATATGACTGGAAATGCAAATCAATTTATATTGTTGGAGGCCATGATTGGAGGCAAAGTGACACTTGGAGATAACACCACTAGGAGAGTGGTAGGATCAGGTATGATTGGTAAGAAAAGAATTTTTGATTAAAAATGTCTTATTGGTAGAAGGCTTAAAATATATTTTGTTATGTATTAGCCAACTTTGTGATAAGGGTTTTTAACATAAATATTTTACGTACAAGCTGCATTATAAAGCCAAAATGGAGTTGATATGTTGCATGGAGATAGGGAAAACAATATTTACATGCTTGATTTAATTTGTGTTAAATCTTTTAATACTTTTTGTATAAAAACTATAATTGATTAATATTGGTTATGACATAGAAGACTTTATCATGCAAACATGAAAAATCTTAGAAAGATTACCCATAAGGACTTGGTAAGAAGCATACCAAAATTAGAATTCACTAAAGATCACCTGTGTGATGTGTATCAATTAGGGAAATAATTCAAGTCTTCCTTTCATCAAATTAAAGATCTTAGTACTAGCAAACCCTTAGAAGGCCTTCATATGAATCTTTTTGGACATGTTAGCACTATATGTCTAGGAGGGAATGTTTTTGGCTATGTAAAAGTTGATGATTATTCAATATTCACTTGGATTAGATTCTTATTATATAAGAGTGAATCATTTTATGAGTTTAAAAATTTTTCTTCTTGGTTTCAAAGGAAGCTAGGTTGTGAAATTCTTATAACTTATAGTAATCATGATGGAGAATTTAAAAATAAAAAAAAATTAAAATTTTCTATAAAGAGAAAGGAATATATCACAATTTTTAGCTCCAAGGACCCCTCAACAGAATGGGGTTATTAAAAGAAAGAACATAACTTTGATAGAAGCCACTCGAGCCATGTTGGTTGAATATTCACTTTCTAAATTTTTTTGGGCTGAAGGAATTAATACAACTTGTTATATTTTGAATATGGTGAACATTAGATATAAGTTAAATAAAATAGGAAACCCAACCTCTCACATCTACGTGTCTTTGGTGCAAGGTGTTCATTCATAACAATGATAAAACTTTTTTAGGAAAATTTGATCCTAAATCTAATGAGGGAATTTTTCTAGGGTATTCAAGTGTTGGAAAATCCTGTATAATTTTTAACAAAAAGATATTGGTAGTAGAAGAAACCACACATATAGTTTTTGATCAATCTTATATTTCTGGAGAGCCTAGGTTGGAATAAAAGCCTGTTGAAGAGATTTCCCAAGGAATTGAAAATGAAAATCTTGAAGAAAATGATGGAACATAAAATATATTTCCTATATAATGAAAATATACTAAAAGTCATCCTAAAGAACTGATTTTAGGAGATCTACATTAAGGAATTAAAACTAGGTATGGACTTCAAAGAAGTGAATCACTTAGCATTTATTTAAATGATTGAACCCACTAATATAAATCAAGCACTTTCTAATAAATTTTAAATTCTAGCCATTTAGGAAGAGTTGAATCAATTTATTAGAAATGATGTTTGGGAGTTGGTAGAAAGACCTAAAAATCAAAGTGTTGTTGAAACTAAATGGATTTTCAAAAATAAGATGAATGATTCATGAGTAATGGTTAGAAATAAGATAAGATTGGTGGATAAGGGGTATAATCAAATAGAATGGATTGATTTTGAGAAGACTTTTTCCCCTGTAGTTAGACTTGAAGCAATAAGGGTACTTCTAGCTTTTACCTATTTTAAGGGGTTTAAACTATTTCAAATGGATGTTAAGAGTGCTTTTTTAATGGAGTGATAAAAGAAGATGTTTATATTGAGCAACCTCATGGTTTTAAAATTTTATAATTTTTAATCATATTTTTAATTAAAAAAGGCATTGTATGGATTAAAACAGGTACCTAGAGCATAATTGAAAGGTTAAGCACATTCCTACTAGAAATATCATTTGTTTAAGGAAGCGTGGACACAACACTCTTCTTAAAATGAGTAGAAAATAACATTCTCTTTTTTCAAATATATGTTGATGATATCTTATTTGAATCTACTAATAAAAATCTTTGTCATGATTTTCAAAAATAATAAGTAATAAATTTGAAATGAGTTTAATGAGAGACTTCAGTTACTTTCTTGATTTTAACATAAACAAAAAGTTGATGACACATTTCTTAACAAATCAAAATACATTAAGAACATCCTTAAGAAGTATGAAATGGATAAAGCTAAACCAATAAGTATACTAATGAGTTCCTTAGTTTAGTTAGATAAGGATTCTAAAGGCAAATCTGTTAATCAAAAGAAATTTAGAGTGATAAAAGGATCATTACTTTATTTAATTGCTAGCAAACCTGATATCAAGTTTAGTGTTTGCCTTTGTGTTAGATTTCAAGTTGATCCAAAAGAATCCCATTTGACTGCTATTAAAAGAATTCTAAGATATCTTTTTGGAACTCAAAACTTAGGGATTTAATATATTAAAAACAACACTTCTTTTGAAATCATTGGATATTCTGATTCAGATTTTGTAGGATGTAGGGTGACATTCTTGAATGGAGGACTCAAGAGTGGACGTAAGTCTATTTGACCAAATCACTATAAATGATTTGTATACTCCTTTTATTTTGCTGCATTTACTTTACTACAACTTTTATTTTATGGTTGTAGTTGTATAATAATTTGTTGAAAACTAGTTAAAATTGCAAGCTAGTAGATTTAAGTTATTTTTTGTGGTAAAATATTAAAAGAAATATCTCTTAGGAAAAAATATATATATATATATATATATATAACTATCTTGGTGAGCAACTTTTTAAAATTTTTTAATATATTTTTGTATTGGTAATTTCCGCATATAATATCATTAAATTTTTAAGAGCCACACCAATTCCTAGCTCGCCTCAAGATGTGTTAAAGTACCATTAATTGATATCAAAGCGGTACTTAGTAGACATGCTTTAATACCAAGTAGATTATAACATGGCACATAGTGGAAATCGAAACATGTTGTAAGGGTACTCGATTACCCAATGCCACTTTTTGATGATGTTTTGTTTGATTTCGAGAAAGTATGCATGATTATTTTTATTAAATCCATATACTACAAAATGTGAAACTTAGTAGATGTAGGCTATATGCCTCCCCATAAGATAGAGAATGTCATAAAAAAAAACTTTTTTTTAGGGATTGAAACTTTGAAGAAAGTGATTCTGCATAATTAAATGTTAATTTTTTTTTTCTTTTGTATTTTAAAATTTGAAAATTATATGCATGTTTCAACCTGTATTATTGATAAAAAAAATCTAAGATAGACTTTAAATTACTTATGAAAGAACAAATGAAATAAAGCAATCATATATGAAAGCCTTATTGTATAATTATAAATTACTCTACATGCAATCAAACAAATTAAAATTCATATATGTAAAATGTATATGGCTTAGGAAAAGAGTTCAACAATGCTGAAAAAGCAAATAAAATCTTAGTAAATTTGTCCGTATCTTAGAATGCCAAAGTGACGATAATCTCTTGAGTCAAAATATTTAACTGCATACTCTATTTATCATTTACTTAGTTCACTAATAGCTTATAAGTAAAAAAAAAGCCAGAGATAGGATGATACAATCGAAAAAGAAAGAAAAATGTATAAAAGTAGATGATTCTGATATCAATGATTCCAAAGGAGGCGGAGACGAGAACATATCCCTTATGACCAAAAAATTAAAAAAATTTCTAAAAAAGCAAGCACATAAGGCACAATGACAAATGAAAAAAAATAGAGTAAAAAATACAGTGAAGTTTCTACTCATACAAAGTGGGATTGTCCAAATCTAATAAACCAACCACCGAAAGAAAAAGCGGAGGAGAAACTTCATTATATAAAAGAAAAAAGAATAAAAGAAAATCTCACAAAGTCTTTTCGGCAAATTCAGATTGAAACTCTTTAGAGGCTAAAGCAGAAGGGGATATCATAAACTTATGCTTAATGACAAAGAACAACTCAGGTGACGCAAATGAAGACTAGGTATATGCATACTCATATGATGAATTATTTTATTTTACTGAGAAATTACATGAGAATTATAATAAAAAAAACTTCAAAAAAAAAAAAAGATTTACATAGTTAAAAAAAGGAGCATATCACACTACAAGATGAGCATTCTAATTTAATGAAAGAATATAAAATTTTATGAAATGATTTAAAGGAATACGATCTCATGCATATTAAATAAGACAATATATGTAAAATATTAGAAGATGAGGTGCCGCATCTCCAAAAAGTTGAGCATGCATTACAAGCTAAGGTAGGAATAGTTAAAAGTACAAATAAATACCTTAGAAAGCAAGTTACAAAACATAGACATTTGTACCTGGTTCCTCACATACTCATAAACAACTTGTTACATGCTTCATTGTCTTCTAGGATGAAGGGCTTTTAATTTCATTGATTATCACATCCATTTCTATGTGTAACATGTTATTCTTGCGGCATGGTAGGACACACACACGAGTATGTTCATATAGTCAGCCATATCACCAGTATGTTTGGATGCTAGAATGAAATACAAACATGACATCGCATTGAGACACACAAGTTTATATGGGTTCCTAAAGCACAAGTTATTGTATTTTATATGTATGCCTTCATAAGGGGTCCAGTAATTCATGTAGTATAATAACCCATATTTTAACTCAATCAAATAATATTTTACGAGTCATTATAATAAAACTTACAAACCGTCTTCACCATAATATAGATATTATTATGCTCTAATTATAATATTTTTTTTCCTAATTTTATGGGAAGTGCATATATGAAAACAAGAAGCATTTTAATTAATTATAGTTCCTTAAAAAATTGACATATGACGGTACAACTGGGTTTTCTGAGACCGCTGGGTATCTATTTTGTAAACTAATTTCACCAGAGCATTCTAGGCATGCTAGGATATTTTAGAGATATTTTTTCTATAATTTTTTGGATATGTGTATTTGAAGATATAAAAAGGATTTACAAAAAAAGGGATGGGACAATTTTTGTAACTAGCGTGCACATAGCGAAATCATTTCAGCCAGGCTAGGTCTCATGATTCTTTTTTCTATTTTGGGTTTTTCATGTAAAAATCTCTAATATTATTCGAGCTGTTTCATTTGTCTCTTTGTGTACTCAATCTCGTGCAAAGCTAGTACACAAAACTCTGCCATGAATTTTCCTGCCTACAACTACATGTATGATTTTTTAACCCTAACACATCTCCTCCTCTCCCTATAATCTTATTCTTCCACTTAGCCACCATCTTTGCAATACCTTAAACTCCCCTCAGTCTCTTCAAAATTAAGGCATATTCCGCTCACAAAAAATTAACTCATATTTTTCCATCTATTATAACCAATCTACAAATTAAATTCATAACTTTCCAACCACACATTTAATAAATTTAGAAACATCCCCACTAGTCAACTAACATTGTAAAGTTCAAATAAGAGTTCCTAATAGCATTTTACCAAAGAAAGCTTAGAATTAAATAGCCATAAAGTTTTGATAAGAAACTTATACCTAAATTAATCATTATCTTCCTCAGTATTTCCCTAAATATTCCACTAGGACTCCAATAACATAGAATTATCCTTACAACCTCCCATATTTTAGTATAAAAATAAAGATTGGCTAATCCAAGAACATAAGGAGTATTCATTAAAAAGAATATATATCTTCCTTAAAAGTTCATATTGTTGGAACGACAAAATATTTTCCTTCTTCGAACATCATGATGACTGATAAACTTTTCTAGACTTGACAAACATGAATCATTGATATGGAAAGTTCCATTAAACAAAAAAAAGGGTCACAACCCTACAACTAAAATCAATCTTAGCATAAAAAAAATAACAATAAAATAAAATAAAAATAAAAAATCCTCTAACAAAAGACCCTAGTAAACCCTTATCACCTTCAACTTTTTAACCCATCTCCAAAATCAAGTATATCATCCAAAATGTAAGCTTTTTCTCCTCTAATAATAACAATACATAGCATTTGGGTTAGTGTTGTGCAATTCAAGCTAGAGGTGCAATTTAGGTTAATTAGTAGATTTCGAGTATGACTTGAAGTTATCCGGATCCAAGTCTGCTTAACACGAATTCGATTAAATTATTATACGGCTCCAAATATTTTATTTGAAATTAACTCACCCCATCTAACTTATTCATTATATGTTTCATGTTATTTTTTGAATCAATATGATTTAATTAACTTTAATATGAAACATTTAACCCAAATAACTTGACCTAAACCCATGTTAACCCAAATAAAAATAATAATTACATGAATTTTAAGTCAATTTTGGATTGTTTGAGTCAATTTGAACATGAATAATAATTATATCTTTAATTTAACACTAAACCTAGCCAAAATAATAATCAGATCATTCTAAACTAATTTTATTTAGTTAAATTTGAGTCAAATTATCGGGTCAGATCATCTTGACTCCCTTTGTTCAAGATTTGCTTTATATAACCCTATCTGATGGCAGTTGAAAGTTTGACAGTGATGTTAAGCCCTTATAAATTAGTCCCAAGGCTAACCAAGAGGAGGGTGAATTGGTATTTAAAAAATCTTTCGATCAAAACACAATTTTAAAACAAAAACTATGATTCACCATAGAAAACAAAATGAGGAAATTAAATGCAGAAGTAATAATAAGAAAGAACACACAAAATTTATAGTGGTTCGATCAAACCTTGACCTACGTCCACTCCTCGGAGGCACCATCCGAGTATTGCACTAAACTCAGTGTCTCTCCTTTAGCCCAAAACTAGACGGAGAAGCCCTTATAGAATCACTTCCACCTAACCGGTGTGGCGGAGTAGCTAGGCTCTTTGACAATAAAGAGATATTCTTATTCCCAAAACTTACCTCAAGATGAACCTTATATCCAATGGTAATAAGGTGCAAGCTCGCTGGAGCAACCGTGTGGACTCCTATCCACACTCCCTTGAAAACCCATCCAAGGATCTTCTCCCTCTCTCAAACTCCACCCTTTTCTCTCTCCCTTTCAAGTTATCTCTTCAAGTTTCCTCTAGAAGAATGAAGCTTCTAGGGCTGCCAAAGACACTTACTAAGTGCCTTGTCAAAGCTTAAATAGAAGAGCTCCAAACTAGCTCTAAATTACAACAAACTGACATTATCGTCTAGGACGATATAAATATCGTCATGTACGATCAGTACAAATTAAGCTCAATCAGCCAGGACAATTTGGGACGATTAGAAGGTTTTTGTTCATATCGTCTAGGCCCATAGGATATCGTCTTGCATGATTAGTTCAAATCCGCCCATATCGTCTAGAACATCGCCTTGAATAAAAGGTGGTCGATGTTGATCGTCCATGAACTAAGGTTTTTTAAACTGATTATCCCAGCCAATCCTGCGATCATTTAGGATGATATGATCCAGCAATTAAATCTTAATTACTTTCCTTAATTATCATATTAATTTAGACATAAATATGTTGAATCGTTCTTGATGATGTCCAAAAATAAAAGCTACCTAAATAGATCTTGCGGTTGATTCTTTCTGATTTGAGCCTATCATCCCATCCGATACAAAAATCATCCATGATGATGAGCTTAAAGACGGCTGCCTTAACAAGGATATGCCCTAATTAGGGTTTCTATTTTTAACTTATCACCCAGGCTGATTTTTGGATCGTCTCGGATGATGTGACCAAAAATAGAGAACTCTAAAACAGAAAAAAGTGAGCAAGGTTGCAAGCAAGCATACACTCTTACAGAACAAAAATACATTAATGAAAATTATAAATAAAACTTGTTTTGTCAAAACTTGAGCCTTGTATGGTGCAATGTAATCCTGAAATGTTAGTAAACATAGAAATAAAAATATATTATAAATACAAGTAGAAAATAGAAAGTGAGCCACAATATTTATTATTATCAAAAGCATAAACTCATAGGCTCGAGTTGCAACAATCTCTTTCTTTTTTATGATGACAAATATTACAAGTTGGATTTGCAAAAAAGGAAAAAATATTTTCTCATAATCTCCCCTTACTGAAATAAAAATTAAAAAATAGGGAAAATAAATTTTTTTGTTGTTTTTATTTCTTTTGAAAAAGAATTACAAAAAACGATACAAATATAATAGTACGTTCTCCCCCTTTGACATTATAAAAAAGAGAAAGGGCACAAACAAACAAAATGAACCCTGATAAAAAAGTCTTTAAAATGAGAAAGTTACCTCCTAATTTTATTCAAAAACTTAGTACGGAATATATTAACAACGCATAATCCAGAAAAAGTTAAAAATTTAGAAATTATTACTCCAAGCTCAAAGTTCTTTTAAAGACTCAAAAACTTTTTAATCTAACATCTAAATCAAGAAAAAAAAATTAGAAAAAGAAACACTATTTTTTTTTTCAGAACTCCTTTCATAAAACATATCTAATAGAATATCAATGCAAAAATTGGTGAATCAAGAATTATGATTTTTAAGCTCAAGTATCGAAAATATCAAGGATTTTCTTAAGTTTTAAGTAGTACAAAAAAAGTAAGCATTTTTTGTGATCTCATTTTATGCCTCTTGTCAGTTGTTTGGCACACTTTATGCATCTTTTAATATTTGATGCACTTTGTGTATCTTTTTCATTTTGGCATCATTGCTCATCTTTTGATTTGGCATCATTGGCCACTTTTGTTTAACGAAATATGCTTCCTTTTTTATATTTTAAGAACTAAACCAAACTCATTCAATTAACAAAAATGAAGTACTTGATTAAGAAAATTATGAGGTGAATTCAACAACTTGTAAAAGATTCTTATGCGATAGATAAAATGTCGGGAGATGAAAAAGTTCAGCTTCAAAATCTAATTTAAAATATGATGAAGATTTTGAATCAAAAGTAAAATAACCTCTTTAGAAAACAGAAATAGAGAGTTAAAATCATTAGTTTTCTTTTTTAACTATTTAAGAAAAATAGGAGGTAGATTTTTTATTTTAACAAAAAAACTTTAAAAAAGTTTTGGTTTTTTTTTAAAAGATGATGATATGTGTGCATTGATTAGGAAAAACATCAAAAAAAAGAAAAAGTAAAGACAAAAAAAATTAACGGAAAAAAATAAAAGAGAATAAATAAAAAAACACAGAAAAAACACAAAAATGAACAAAACATGCATACACAGAAAAATAAACACATAAACAATGATTTAAACATCATCTTGCTCCTAGTCTGATGATTCAGAAGCTAGGTCTGTCCAAGAGATTTTTTGCTTTTCATTATTTGTTATTTTTACAATTTGCTTAGATTTACCCTTTTCTTTTGTATGAAGAGTTCTCAAATTAAGACATTGATTTTTCATATGTCCAGATTTCTTACATCCAAAGCAAATAATGTCAGAAGAAATCTTAACATTCTTACTATTTTTACATTTATTCTACTTTTGTTGATACTTATGTTTTAATGAGCTTTCTAATTTGCTTGATAAGCCATCATTTTCATCACCAACTAAGTCACTTTTTTCTGAATCTTTAATATTTATTACTATCATTTCATCTGCATCCAAAAGTCTTTGGCCCAAGCATTGCTCGTAGGCAATGAGTGAGCCAATTAAATTATCAATAGAATATTCATTCAAATTTTTTTATTCATAAATAACAAATATTTTGGCATCAAACTTATCAAGTAAACAACGTAAATTTTATTAACTTTTTCAGAGTTTAAAAATTCTTTACCTAAAGCATGTAATAATATCATTATTTGAATAAACCTAGTATACATATCTAAGATCGTCTCAAAAGGTTTCATGCAAAATAGTTGATAATCATGCATTAAAATATTTAATCTGAATTTCTTGATTTCACTAGTGTCTTTATATATAGTGTGTAATTTATCCCAATTTTCCTTGTTAGTAAAGCACATGAATACAAACATAAAATCATCATAATTTAAATCACATAAAAAATAATTTAATTATTTAGCATTCAATTGAGTATTGATTTGTTCTTCACTACTTCAATGATTAAAATGAATATTAATTTTAATTCCATCTATAACACATGACGGTACAGAATAAACAGTTAAAATCATTTGTCACATTCAAAAATCAATTGATTACAAGAAAGTAGACATGTAAATTTTAAAAAAAATTAAAAATAATATTATCAAACAAAGGTGGTCGTGTAATATAACATCCTTCCATTGTATTACGATTACCAAAGTTAGCAATCGATCAAAATTCAAAAACTAGATTTTATGAATATCGTTATGATACCACTTGAAAGTGCTCTAATGGCATTTGAAAGATCGATAGAGATGTTAAGCCCTTATGAACTAGTCCTAAGGCTAACTAAGAGGCGGGTGAATTGGTATTAAAAAAATCTTTCGATTACAACACAATATTAAAACAAAAAATAAGATTCACCACAGAATCAAAGTGCAAAAATTAAATGCGAAAGCAATAATAAAAAAGAACACACCATATTCATAGTGGTTCGGTCAAACCTTGACCTACGTCCGCTCCTGGAGGCACCCTTCGAGTATTGCACTAAACTCAGTGTCTCTCTTTTAGCACCACAGCTAGGCAGAGAAGTCCTTACAGAATCACTTCTACCTTTCCCGGTGCGATGGAGTAGCCGGGCCCTTTGACACCAAAAAGATCTTCTTCTTCTCAAAACTTCCCTTAAGACGAACCTTGAATCTGATGGTACTAAGGTGCAAGCTCGTCGGAGCAACTGTGTGGACTCCCATCCACACTCCCTTGAAACTCCCTCCAAGGATCTTCTCCCTCTCTCAAATTCCACCATTTTCTCTCTCCCTTTCAAGTTCTCTCTTCAAGTTTCCTCCAAAAGAATGAAGCTTCTATGGATACCAAAGACACTTACTAAGTGCCTTGTCAAAGTTTAAATAGAAGAGCTCAAAACTATCTCTTAATTACAACAAATCGACATTAACGTCTAGGATGATATAAATATCATCCTGTACGATTAGTACAAATTAAGCTCAATCAGCCAGTACGATTTGGCACGATCAGAAGGTTTTTTTCATATCGTCCAGGCCAATAGAATATCGTCATGTATGATTAGTTCAAATTCACACATATTGCCCAAAACATTGCCTTGAATAAAAGGTGGTCGATGTATATCGTCCAAGAACAACTAAGATTTTTTGAACTAATCGTTCCAGCCGATCCTGCGATCATTCTAGGATAATATGATCGAGCAATCAAACCTTAATTGTTTTCCTTAATTACCAGATTAATTTAGGCATAAATGTCTTGCATCGTCCAGGACAATGTCGTGGACAATGTCCAAAAATAAAAGTTACATAAATAGATCTGACGACTGATTCTTTTTTATTTGAGCCTATCATCCCGGCCAGTACAAAAATCGTCCAGGACGATGAGCTTAAAGACGGGTGCCTTAACCAGGATGCCTTAATTAGGGTTTCTATTTTTAACTGATCGTCCATGCTGATTTGTGGATCGTCCCAGACCATGACCAAAAACAGCGATCTCTAAAACAGAAAAAAGTGAACAAGGTTACAAGCAAGCATACACCCTTACAGAATAAAAATACATTAATGAAAATTACAAATAAAACTTGTTCTGCCAAAACTTGAGCCTTATAAGGTGCACTGTAATCCTGAAATGTTAGTAAACACAGAAACAAAAAT
This sequence comes from Dendrobium catenatum, assembly GCF_001605985.2. Lineage (NCBI taxonomy): Eukaryota > Viridiplantae > Streptophyta > Magnoliopsida > Asparagales > Orchidaceae > Dendrobium > Dendrobium catenatum. Next base: position 540,784 of record NW_021319619.1, read on the forward strand.
ATATTGCAAATACAAGTATACAACAAAAAGTGAGCCACAATATTTGTTATTATCAAAAGCATAAACTCATAGGCTCGAGTTGCAACATTTGATACCTAGTTGAAACAAGTTATATCCTAAGAAGATCCCAAAAAAATTTAACTCTAAGGATATAGTTCTTCAATGACTGATAAAATTGATGCAATATGCATAAATCAAATCAAGGTTAGCAATGAAAATTAAAATCATGAAGGATGCTTGTTTGAAGGAAACTTGATAAAGTTCACAAAATGGAAGAACAACCATGTTAAACTAAAGTAGGGACATGTGATAAAAGGTTAAATTTCACTTCCTCTCTTATGTGCCTGACACCCTTCCTCAAAGGGCATACTCAAAGTAATCAAAAGACCATCCATAAACATTCTCCAATCAAATATGGCATGACAATCCTTCAAACCAATCAAGAAATTGCCAAATAATAGGATAACTCTAATTTCTTCGGTGTTTTGATGAAATATAAGCTAACGAGAGAGAATTTCAGGCAAAATTTCTTTTTTTGGAAGTTTTTAGACCATCCCGTTTTGTGCCAATCAAAGATTACATTTTACCTTTCAACATGAGTTCTTTAAGAGACCTTTTATAAGGAGATTAGCTATAGTGTCAAACCATGCAACTCTCTTTAAGAGACCTTCCATAGAAGGAGATTAACCATAGGGGAAATCTTTTAACAAGCTCTAAATCAAAGTAACTTTTCTTTAAATTTTCACAAACATAAATAAAATTATTAATAATTTTCGTAAATTTTAAAGATTCCTTGTAGAATATAACTCATCTTGTGTGTGTGTATATATATATAATTGAAAGGTTAAAATATGTGATTGACCTCCTATTTTAAATAAAATTTAGTTTTCATTCCACTGAATGACTATAAATAAATAAATAGATATCTTCATTTTGAAATAGAGTTATCCTATAATTTAAAAATTTTGCAGAAAACTTTTTCTAGGAAAATTGGATTTTTATTCCTTTGGACTATTATTTATGCTTAGGCAAATATTCTTCAAAATATTTTTTAAATCAAAATATCCTTAAGCCTTAGTTTGGGACAATCTTTTTATTGCTTTTTAAAGCAATTTTTTGGGCACAAAATTTTTATATTAAAAAACTGTTTTAGAAATCAGTTAAAAGCTATTATAATCAAAACTTGAATGCATAGTAAGCATTTATCCCTCTATAATTATGTCACCCAAAATACACAGTTTCACTATTTTTATCTCCTACACAAATTCTTACATATATTCCTTTACTAATAATGTGATTTCTTCCCACACAACCGCAAGAATATCTTTATAGTGCCTAGAAAGTTGCAATGAAGGAGCTAAATCAGACATCGACACCTGTGGGCAAGCACTTTTAATGCTTCAATATTATGAGCAAATGTTTAAAATGAGTCCCTAATAATTTATATTTGTTATAGTAGAAGATAGTTCACCTTTCATACTTGAATGACACATCATATAGTATAGAATATCAAAGTTAAACATTAAGGAATATGAGATTCTCAAAACACCAAAAGATAAAGATCAGATGCGGGAAGGATTTGTATAGAATGCAATGAAAGATATGTTGAGCACATAGACCCTTAGAGATTCAAGATTCTCACGTAGCCTAAACTTACGTTGCCGTTATTTGTTTATGGTGATCAATCCTATTGAAGCCTATATTAATACAGATCTGTGGGCTCCGAAAATTCGGCCCCGGCCTCCCCTCGCTCTTTTCTTTTTTGGCGAGGGAGAGTTAACGAACTAAGTTCCGGGGTAAATTTTGGAAGGCAGATGGGTTTGTAGATAAGACACTACCCAGAGATTTCGCCCTCATTTTGCGAGGACTTTATGATCTGAGTTCTGGTTTCCTATAGGCGCAAGCCCCTATAGTTAATTACCCCTCCAGATCACGAGAGAGAACTTTCGATTAAGGCTAGTCATCGATCAGATATGTAGAAATACGTGTTATCTGGCATATAGTAGCAACAATTGATTGGATACTGATAGAAATTGGATTTGAAAATTGGGTTTTGATTTGGGTACTTGAGAACTGGATTTGGATTTGGGAATTTAGAAAGTATTGAAAAGCTTGATATTTAAAATATGAAATTTCACCACCTAGCACTTAAAGCGGATGGTGGGGGAATGTATGATGAACCCGATCAAGATCCCTTGGTTCCGTCGTCTCGGGCCATCGTGGTCCCGGTCTACTTAGTCAGAGGAGTTAGTCGACCCAACCACCTGGCAGACTGTTGCGGAGGGTTGATGGATTTTGCTTTAAGCATTGATGGATATATTTCATTTTTAAATATTTTTTTGGATTTGGGGCTTGTAGAGTTTGGATTCTGGTAGAAATTTGAATGGAATTTGAGATATTTGTGGAATTTGAATGGACCCCTCCGGTTGAGATAGGAATCAACACGGCCATCATCGGGGTGTTTGGGGTCATTTCATTGTTTTGATAAACTTCGTCGACCTATCAACTTATCGATGGGGATCGGGTTTCTCGTAGGCTTTGTGCCTTTGTTTGAATTTCTGATTTTAGGCTTTAGAGGCCTAAAGGAATGTTTTAACAAATACGTCGGTCGCTCACAACCGTGTATTATTTGAATAGTTCGAACCCTGTTCGACTCATATTGATCCGTATAGAAGGATCGGGTTCTATAGGCTTCATGCCTTTGTTCAGAATTTTCTTATTTAGGCATTGAAGGCCTAAAAGAATGTATTTAAACAAATACACCGGTCAACTAAACCGTGTATCTATTTGAAGTCGAACCTGTCGACTCTATTGATCCGTATAGAAGATCGGGGTTTTTAGGCTTCATGCTTTGTTCATGAACTTTCTTTGTTGAAGGCCTTAAGGCCGAATATGAATGTTGTAGACGCCTTCTGTCTGCTATATCAGTGTTGGCAGATCCGGTGGCGTTGCATTGTAGATCGTAGACGCCTTCTGTCTGCTAATATCAGTGTTGCTATCCGGTGGCGTGCGTTTTGATGTTGACCCCCTTCCCTTTCTCAATCACCGGGGGTGGATTTTCTGGATTTTGGAGTCAAAGACTGCTGATTTGGGGAGAACTCCTTTAGGATCTTCGGTTGTAGCAGACTTTTATTTGGTATTTGTGGTACCAGAGCTATTTTCTTCTTAAATATAGAACTAAAGAAGACTTTGGAACACCAGGGAAGTTTGGTTCTAATTTGTTCAAACATTTCCCCCTTGTGCCAGGGGTGTCCTTTTTCAGTACATCGGCGGCCTTTGTACCCGGTGTGCTTGAAGATCTTGACCACCAATATCGTAGGTGATATCAATACTTGTGTCCATAGCGATTCGTTGTACAATACACTATTGTTATCCACAAGTGTTCATTTGCATTTGTAAGGGATCCGTACTTGTGCCCATAGTGATTCATCGTATTTGCAACACACTGTTGTTTATCCAAAGTATTCATATGCATTTGTAGTGGACCGTTGTATCCACTACGAGCTTTTTAGAAAATATTTGCAGGAGATTCATCCTTTCTGCATCATATCCACCCTTTCACCAATCTCGGGTGGTTCATGATTGCCCTTGCTTGTAGGGATAGATCTTTGATTGCTTGTCTCCCATATTGCTACTCGATCAACAGGCATTTGTAAGGATTGTTGTAGGAGTTCGTACATCCAGGTCTTGTAACGAACTTTGAGTCACTATTAACCATACACATGTTCTTGTTTGAACTCCCTTACATAGGATTCAAGCCTTGTCCTTGTATGTGTTTGAATCCAAGTCTGAGTTCCAACGTACAAGTTCAAGTCTTTGTTCAAAGTTTGTTCATCTCATTGATATCAAATCAATATGAAACTGAGTTCCTTGTTATTCTTAGAAGTTTGGGTTCTTCTTGTTCATGTTAGCTGGAACCAGCTTGAGTTCAGAGCACAAGTTTGATTGTCTATTATTCATCCCATTTTCAAATTGATCAAGTTTGAGTTCACTCGAGTTTGAGTTTTATATTCGGATCCCCTGATGTTGCACAGTTCGAGTTCCAAGAATAAGTTCAAGTGCTTGTTCAGGGTCTTCTGAAGTCTTTGTAGTACAATTTCGTGTTCAAATGATTTGATTTTGACTTCAGTTTGATTTATCTCATTTGGTTTTGATCTTTAAAGATCACTTAGAGTTTTAGTCCACTGTTCTTCGTATAGGTCCTCTGCTCATTTTAGTTCAAGTTTATGCATTTCAATGAAAATTTCGCAGCACCCGGCATATCCCCGTTTGGGGAAATAGGGGAGCTGGGCCTTCACCACGCTACTAGAGCGTGTATGGTAGGTGTCCGTAGACACCGCGGCCGTAGTAATTTTCATCCCACCACGCTACAAGAGCGTGTATGGGGCCTTCAGTAGTACCCGTACAGCGGAACAGCAGTGACATACCAGAACAGCAGTGACTCCCCACCACGCTACAAGAGCGTGTATAGGGCTCTCCCACCTCGTCGTATGCTTCGCACCGGGCTCCCACTACCGTGCTACAAGAGCGCGTATAGGTGGTTCTTCGGTCCGCTGCAAACGTCGAGAATGGGATTGGAACATCATACCTTGCGTAGCAGTCCGTCGGCGGTGTCGGTGTCTGGTGTCGAGGTCGAGGACCGTCCCCACCACGCTACAAGAGCGTGTATAGGGCTTACCCGCCTCGTCGTATGCTTCGCACCGGGATCCCTCCTACCGTGCTACAAGAGCGCGTATAGGTGGTTCTCCGGTCCGCTGCAAGCATCGAGGACGGGATTGGAGTTAGAAACTTATACCTTGAAGACCGGTGAGGAGGAGTCGTTGGCTCGAGGATCGAGGCAATCAAGGCAAGAGGGGAGTGCAAGCATTTTTCTCTTCTTCTTTTTTTTTTGAATTAATTAATAATTAATGATAATTAATTAATAAATTATTTATAATTAATTAAAATTAATTAAGATAATTAATTAAATTTATTAAAATTAATTAAGACTATTATTTATAATTAATCTGTAATTAATTATAATTAATTAGTACTAAATTATTAATAATTATATTAATTATTAATAAATTAACAATAATTATATGTAAATTATAATTAATTAAAATTAATTTTAAAATAATTAATTATAATTAAATAACTTAATTATAATAATTTAATTAGAATTAAGTATAATTAATCATATATTAATAAAATAATTAAATATTAAATTAATAAATAAAAATTAATAAAAA
>NW_021319619.1:547086-556059 GCF_001605985.2 Dendrobium catenatum
TTATAATTAAAATATATATATTTATATATATATATATATATATATATTTATATTTACGGGATTTGGCCGAGAGAAGCCTGCCAAAGGGAGAAAGTTACCCGCACGGCCAGCGAGCTCCTTGCTGCTTCCGATCGGAGAGGGGGAAGCCGGCGGAGGAGCGGTGTCTAACAGCCACAAACAGAGCCGAAGGAGCGACGTCGACCAGCCACTGAGGCGCTTAGAGGAGCAAAGTCGAACGGTCTAGAGGGAGCCGAGAAACGACGAGCTCCGACTGTTGATCCCGATCAAAATTTCGTGACTTTCGATCGGACGGCAGGGAAAATTGGCGGAAGGAGCGAAGTCGACCGGCCACGGGAGGAGTCAGAGAAGTGTCGCAAGGGAGAAAGTTACCCTTAGCAGCCAACGAACTCCTGCTCGATGCTTCCGATCGGAAGTGTCGTAACTTCCGAACCTACAGCAAGGGAAAGTCGTAGAAGGAGCGACGTCGAACAGCTATGCAGGAGTCGGAGAGGGAGAGAGTGAAAATGAGCGAGAGTCAGTCGAACGAAACCTTCGGCCTCGTTTTCTTTAGCTCTTTAACGACGTAAATGCGTCGTGGGAGAAATGTCGCGTCGCTAGATTTACGGGATTTGAACAGCGACGACGTGCGGAGTTCGGCGCCGAACAGGTGAGTTAATTTTTTTTGTTTTATACGGCAGGTCAACAAGATCAAATTATTATAAAGTGTGACTTATTATACAATAATGACAAATATATCATTGATGAACTACGTGGAGCGAGGACTTATGACAACACCCAAGAATATTAACATTAAACTTAAGTACATGACAATGACTTTAACTAGTGCTTGTCTACGACCCTCCACTTCAATTAAATGTGAATGAGCAAGATGGGGCTTGTAACTAAATACTAACTAAACATTGACGAATCATAAAGGGTATATGTTTGGTTCTTTTAAAATCTTGGCTTAGAGAAAGCATGCCCCACCAAAAAAAATCAATACTTATGGTTGTTTTGTATTGTTTGCATGTTAGGCAAAACGTCTGCAATCTTAAGAGCCCAACAAAAGCAATTTCAAACCAATCACAATACAATGAAACAAATATAGAAGAAAAAAAAAGATGCATATGTTAAATCACATAATACAAATAAAGCATAATAAATTGCAAAAAAAAATAAAAGTGAAAATGCAATTGGTTTTGCAATACAACCTAGATAAAGTAAAATAAATCTGAATATGGACTCTGCAACATATAACTCAAATACATTTTCTATAAAAAAAATGAAATGACATGTAAAGTCGTTAATATCAAAGTCCACCCAGTGCACATTTGGGTCTTTACCTTATAGATCATCCCATGTGCCTACATAACTTTCCTAAACTAAAATGCACATAAGAAAAAGAAAAATAAAAAGAGATGTAGTTATATACACACATAATTTTTTCTTAAGTTTGATTAACCCAGCTCATCCATGTGTTAAACAAGTATGTAATGCCTTCTAAGTTACTACAATATTAACATAGCTAAGAGAATCTAAAGGTCAAGAGTAACATAACAAAGAGTATGAGAGTGACCCATCCCATGATCCTAATTCCTCTATTTAGAAGAACTATAGATTTTAAGATACCATTAGAGTGGGCCTTTAGGTCAGACATTGCATTCTAAGACCTTTTGGCTCCAATAATACAAATATAGCCATGTTTCACGCAATCACCATTTGACATTGATTCCCTAAACCCTTAGTCTTGACCTCGATGTCATTCACATATTGTCCTAAAAACAAATTTGTTTTCCAACAACTATTTAAGGCATCTCTTCGAAAGACTTGGGGGTGAATGCCTAGAGATATGCAATCTTCTTCTTCCTCATTTGCTCTCAACAATTCTCTTTACAACCGACTATACCCCTATCAAATCCCATTGAAAAGGGATGTTCATCTCCACTCCTCCATGAAGGATTACTTTATGAATCATTATCTTTTATTTCCAACCCTTATTGAGCCTTATAAATCTCTATATAGTGAGATAAAGGCTTGATGTTATTGTACTAATAAAAATAATATGGAGGAACATAAAAAATTTTAATCGGAATTTGCACCATTCATAAGATATCAGAAAGTTGGCGTTGTATAATTGTTCAAAATGATACAAAACTCAGATACCACAATTAGAGACACTAATTAATACTGAATTTCACTCCAAAATAACACAACAAGAAGTTCTGGTAAATACAAGAGCTGGCTAACTTACAGATATTATACAAATTTGATACTTTCATGAAATCCTAAAGCAACAGCTCAGATATAACCTTCATTTTACTTCCTCTATCTCATCCAAGGCGTAGTTGTTTGTGGAGACACCAGCATAGTTCACTTTGTTAAATCGAACCACTATTGGGTAGCGACTCTTTGGATCCTGTATACAGTTGAGTTATATATATATATATATATATATGTATAGCAAAAAAGAGCTTAATAGAAAATATATAGTTATGTGGATGAACTTTGAATTTTAAGATATATTGCCTCACAATTTTCACATATTAAAATAATGATGTATCAAATTTGTGCAAAAAAAAAAGATAAATTTTACTAAACTAGGCTTAATTCAGCTAAAGAATTGGTTCACATACTTGATCGACAGTTACAACAGATCCAGTTCCATTGTACCAATAGGATTCCCTCCGGAGGATTTTCACCTTAGAGAAAAAAACACAGAATTATTGAGCCGCAGAAAATAGAAAAAAAGGAAAAAATAATTGCATTCGGATCATAATGACATCATACTTCAATATTAAAGTCTAATGAAGAACAACAAATCCTTCTTTTAGATATAGTAGAAGTAGTTTCAATATAGAAATTAATGTAAATTTGAAAAATAAAACATAATCGAGTTGAAGGTTCTTCCTTTGTGCTCTTTCATACATTGCTTCAGAGCAATTAACTCTTCGTTTATATGCAAGTAGTATTCGGACTAATGTAACGGAGGAATTATCCTTACAGCATATCCTCTGAACTTCATCATGATATCAAAGACAAAACTTGATCAAATCCTTCACCAATGCCTGATTTCTATCAAGATTTTCACCACAACAGCCTCTGCTGGATGTCTCAAATATTACCAATCCTTTAACTAGAACATCATATTATTGCGCTAGAGAAACCAGCAGATGAACCCATTGATTATAATGGAAATAGAACAAAAACTTAGAGAAAAGGCGGCTATTCAATCATTGAATGAATTAGGATTTCAAATGAAAGGGGAGAAAGAGTTTCCCAAATTTTAGGGGTGCAAGAATTCCATAATCTACATGATTGCCAGAGAATTTAAATATAAAGTTTTTAAATTATACATAACCAAATGATTTTTTTTAAAATATACAGGGCAAAAGACACCCACAGCCCATCTGGTTCTAGCACTGAATACGGAGTTCCATGCATGAGCAGTGTTGCCAACACCGAAGACAGTAAAGCACAGTTGAAAAGCGACCTTTATGGCTTGACAAAAGCAACCTCTCTCTTGGAAAAATATTCAGAGTAACAAATTCAGTAAAAAGCTCATTGCCATTCGAAAACCACTTTCTAATGTGGACAAACTGTTTCAAACCTCAGAAGGACTTGAAAAAAATACAAGGATTTCCGTATTTTTGTTGTATCAAAACCAACCAACCATTCCTTTAATCAATTTGTTATGTCATTTTAGAGTTTTTAGTGTGTATATCTTACTAAATTATTGAAGCAAAATCCTGCATTGATCAGAAATAAGCATTCCTTGTACAAAGAGAAAGAGGGAGAAACATGCCTTAAGGGGCAGGGAATGTGGCAATGGTCCTACCGCTAAGGTTATCCTCACTAAAATAGCAACAACAATCAAGCCTCCAACTCCACTGCTCTCTCAAAATTCAACAATAAATGGACTGGGCATCTTAAAAAACCAAATCAAAGCAAGGAAGCTTGACAAATCTGTAATAGAACCAAGCACAGTCCTGTAATATGTTATTACATGTATGACTATGAAACTGTAAAGAAATCACTCAAGATGCTTTGGCAGCAACGAACCTCAACCAAAATAATGATCTATTTTTTTATGTTGACTCCAGGATAACATCTCACTTGACAAATCAAGGAATAAACTAGAATTTTTAAAAAGTTATCATTGTACAAATTTCATCGTTATTGGTCATGGACAAACCTTACCTTTTACCTATACTTGTAGCATGGTCGTTCGCTCTAAAAACTATCATTGTTTCTAAACTAAAAGTAAATTTACCGATTGTTAGCTAATTGATTGATGATAACGCTTGTTCGCTTAAATTTGACTCTTCTGGTTTTATGAATAAGGATTTCAAGCAACAGATGGAATAGCCAAAGAACATAGGAAAGGGAAACTATTTGCACTTGATAAGAAGCAAGTTCAATCACTAACTGTGATCAAAACTAAGGGAGCTTATTCGGACTTTTGGCATGGTTGGTCAGGGCATCCTAACGATGTCTTTTTAAAGAATCTAGAAAATAAGAAAGTTATAGACGTTTCCCAATGACTAGCTAAAGACCCTATTTGTACCAGCTATCAGCTTAGAAAATGTTGTAAATTCTCTTTCAATAAATTTGAATCTACTTCCAATTCTCCTCCAGAGAAAATTCCCAGTGTTTTATGGGGTTCAAACCCTCAAGGTTTCAATATAATGTGGCTTGTATTGATGATTTAAAAAGTTACTCTGACTTATATTTTAGCTTTTTAAAGTTTAAAGCTTTTGTAGAAAGTCACTTTGAAAGGTAAGTTAAGTTCTTTCAATATAATGGAGGTGGTGAGTTCACTTCTCATGATTCCTCAAATTATTTGAGCATGTGGCATCAAACAAACAGATCTCATTTCCTCACACAAGGGAACACATGGATTCTAAAAAAAAGCATCAACACATCATCGAGACAAGTTTAAGTCTACTATTTCATACAAATTTTCCCCTCAAATAATGGGTTGATACATTTTTAACTACTACTTATTTAATACTACTTATTTAATAAACATGTTGGCTCTTTCTTCCGTCGATTGGAAAACTCCTTATTTCAGATTATTTGGTAAACATACTAATGATTGGGTTTTATGTATATTTGGTTCTAAATGCTTTACATATTTAAAACCTCTTAGCGTGTATAAATTTTCTAAAATATTATATCTTGTATTTTCTGGGATATAATCCTTTATGCAAAGACTATCTATATGTCGATCCTAGTTTACACATGATTTTTTTACATGTTTCCTTATCATAATTGTAAATCTTCTTCTATTCCTCATAAATTTTCCTCTGCAACTTATCCAAATCTTAATGAGTAGTTTACGGGGAAGAAATTTGAAGCTTCACCCACATCCTATGATGCACGAATATGGACACCGCGACACGACACGACATGGACACACTTTTTTTAAAAATATAGGACACGAGTACGGCGCGGACACGACATTACATTTTTTTTATATAGTGTATAGATATTAATTTAACATCATATTTGAAATGAAAAATAATAATAAATGAATGACATGATAACTTTTTGAGCTTATAAAATAAAATATTTAGTACAAAATGTCTAGTATAATCACAAAAATATAAGTAAATAGAAATTTACTACAACATCAAGCATTCAAGCTTCAACAACTATGATTAGCTTCAGAGGTTTGTTTTTTGCTTTCAATATCATCAACATTGAATATCATTGCTTCCAACTCTGATTCATCAAGAGAAAGATTTGTAATAGTTCATTGGATATCATATAATGAAAGTTGGTTCTACTTTGTATCTATTTACTTCTCTAGTTCGCTAGTTCTCTCACATAGTATTTCTTTAACCTCTAATATAAACAACAATGAATGTATCTATTTACTTCTATACTTCTCTAGTTCTCTAGTTCTCTAGTTCTCTCCCATAATAGTTCATTGGATATCATATATTAATCTTTAATCTATTAATCTTAAATCTTTTATATTATAAATATTTTCTATATTATTCTAACTTTTCACATATTTCAACAAATCCCATCACAACTAGAATTACAATAAGACATGCACATAAAAATCCTCCATATATAATCAAAATTATTCTTATTCCATGTCACTAAAAATTACAAACACAAGTAGGCATAAAGGTTTTCAATAATCATTACTGCACCTAAAAAAAAATTCATTCTTTAATAATCATGTCTTTCAATAATCGTATTGATGCATATTCGTGCGAATGTGATGTTTTATTTGATTTAGTAAATATCAAAAAAAATAAAATTTTATAATTTAAAAAAAAAATTATAATTAAAAATTAGGACACCCGTGTCCCAGCTGTGTTGGGTTTAATTTAAACATTATTTTAATCGGACACATGTTTGTCGTGTCTGTCATGTGTCCCAGCCGTGTTGGGCACGTGTCTGTATTAGACACGTGTCCGACACTACATTCTCTCTTCAAGAGGTGTGTCGGTGTATCATAGCCTTTGTTTAAAATTGCGCAACGAGAGGTGCACCTTGAGGCGCGCCTTTGCGCAATTCTTCCTAAAGGCGCCTCGAGGCACACGCAATTTGGAGCTTGGGTGAGGCGTACGCCTCACCCTGTGTGAGGCGTGCCTCAATGGCGCAATTGCTCAATAATGGGTGAGGCGTACGCCTCACCCGTTGGCCCCACCCTACTTAAAATGACTCATTCTTTTCCCCTACACTCGTTCGGCCCAGGCTTTTCCAGATAAAGCTCCGCCCGCAAGCTCCTGTTCGTGAAACAAAGCCCCTCCCGCACAGTCGGCCACCCTTCCAGCCGCCTCTCCCACCGGCACCGCCTCTCTCTGGCGAACTTGAAGTGTCCGGCCGCCTTGTAGGAGAAGTCCACAAACGATTTTAGGTATTTTTTTTTAGTTTTTGGTTAGATTTTTGAAGTGAAAGAAATTGTAGGGTTTTAAATTTTTTGAATTATTTTGTGTGATTTTCAATTCTTTCATTAGGGATCATGGTTAGAGGCAAGGAAAAGGCGTCTTTGTCATTGCGTAGGGACCCTTCTTGGAAATATAGTGTACAAGTTGACATTGGCGGCGAAGAGAAGAGCTATGTTTATTTGAAATGTAATTTTTGCGATAAAGTGGTGAAGGGAGGTGTTACCCGCATGAAGGAACTCCTATCATGCTCGCACAAAAATGTAGCACCCTGTGCAAATATGCCTGAAAAGGTGAAGGAGGAAATTATTGCTTATATGAAGAAACGTACCACGGCTAAACACTTGCAACATGAGCAATTTGATGATAGGGTCGAACATGGCGCTTATTTTGGGAGCGAGAGTGGAAAGAGCTCTTCCTCCACTATACATAACAGAGGTGCACGGGGTCCTATGGATCAGTATATGACTAATCCAGAAGAGGATAGGGACAAGCACAAATGATGCCTGTGGCCGGTACTAGAGAGGGTCGACGCCAGATTTGCATGGATATTGGGAGATTTTTTTTTGAATATGTCATACCTTTTTAATGTTGCTATGTCGTCTGCCTACTTCAATATGCTGCGGTCTATAGGGTTGTATGGGAGAGGGTTGAAGGCACCTTCTATATATGAGTTGCGAACATGAATTTTAAAGGAGGAGCTGCTGAACACAGAGCGTAGCATTGGGAAGATTAAAAGGACATGGACTGAGACTGGAGTGACTATATGTCAGATGGATGGTCTGACATGAAGAGCAGGAGCTTGATTAACAATCTTGTGAACAATCCCTACGGCACGGTATTTTTACGATCGGTTGAAGTTTCAGATGAGGTGAAAAATGTTATATTCATTTTCAATTTACTTGATGGGGTTATTGAGGAGATTGGGGAGCAATTGGTTGTCCAGGTAGTGACTAATAATGCCAGTGCATACAAAGCAGCTGGTCAGATGTTGATGGACAAGAGGACACACCTATATTGGACCCCCTGCGCAGCACATTGTATTGATCTCATTTTGAAGGATCTTGATGACTTACCTCAGCACAAGAGTGCTCTTTCTAGGGCGAAGAAGATTACAAAGTTCATCTACAATCACTCTTGGGTCTTAAGCTTGATGAGAAAGTTTTCAAAGAAAGAAATCATACGCCCTGCAACAACTAGGTATATTCATAAATTTGTTCATTGCAAATCATTTGTGCACTGTGAATCTATAGGTTTGCCACATCCTATTTGACACTGCAGAGCTTGATGGAGGTGAGGCAACTTTTGGAAGCAATGTTTACATCTACTGAATGGCTAAATTCTGCTTCGGGGAAGAAAAGTGAGGGGAAGGAAATAAGTGTTGACCTCCACAGATTACCCAAAGGGATAAAAAAAAATCAAAATCAAAATACTTGTAAACCGTTGGTTCCAGGAAATCCTCCGCAAATCCCGTCGTTCGGCGCCGTCTGCATCATATCCCGAAAATCATGCGTAAATCCTGCTCGAATTCTGCGATCCGTAGCTCAGCTCGCATCGTTAAATACCGACCCAAACGAAGCCTTCTTGATCGCTCTCTCCCACGACACTCTTCTCCCGTTCGCTACCCACGAGCTCCCGTCGCTGCTTTCCTGATCTCCTCTGCCCTTGCCGTGTCCGTCCAACCTCCGGCAAAAAGAGAAAGAGAGAGAGAGAGAGAGAGAGAGAGAGAGAGAGAGACCGATACACATACCTGTAGCAGCACGCCTCCTGCCGAAGCTCTCACTGACGATGCCTCTCTACCTCACATGATCATCTCCGACTTCAAGCCCCCGATCGCAAGCCCAGGTCGAACGTTCCTCTGCCCTAACCCGACGCCAGCTCCGGCCGAACCCCTCCTCCATCTCCCTCCTTGTTCCGATCGAAAGTTACGACATTTTGATCGGAGACACAAACTGGAGCTCGAGTGCTGTGAAGGTAACTTTCTCCCTTCCAAGCGCCTGATCGGCCAAATCCCGTAAATCTGCTGAGTATATATATATATATATATATATATATATATATAATATTT
>NW_021319619.1:558254-567977 GCF_001605985.2 Dendrobium catenatum
GAAGCAGCGAACAACTCTATCCAGAAGCTGCTACGCCACGCCACCAGATCTGCAACACTCATACAAGCAGACAGAAGGCGTCCACATCTACAACGCCACGCCACAGGATCTGCAACATCCGTACAAGCAGACAAAAGGCATCCATAAATATTTCAAAAATACCCCCTGCATGTGCACTATAAATTATATACACATAGGTACACTAAAGGGGAAAATATAATCTCCACCTGTATGGGCCCCGGAGAGCATGATGTAGGAATACATGTGATGTCTAGGGATGCTGAGCGGGTCGATAAGTGAATTAAAGTTCAAAACTGATCCTTCTATACGGGTTAATAGAAGTTGACAGGGTTCAAACAAACAAATAAGTATACGGTCGCGACGGTTGGTATATTTGTTTTATTGCATTCATATTAGGCCGTCAATGCCTATAACAATAAGAATTCACTAATAATGGCATGAAGCCTACGAAACCTGATCCTCTTAAGCAGGTAAATAGGAGTAGACAGGGTTTGAGCAATAAGATAAATATGCAGTCTTGATATCGACTGGAATATTTATCTTATACATTTATATTAGGCTTTTAAGGCCTTTAATAAAGAAAATTCATAAACAAGGGCACAAAGCCTATGAAACCCGATCCCCTATCAGTAAGTTGATAGGGTCGACAAGGTTCAATCAAATGGAAATAACCCCAAACACCTCGATGATGGCCGTGCTGAATGCAAATCTCAACCGGAGGAGTCCATTCAACAATAGTTTCAAATGCCTCCCAAAATTCCAAAATCCAAAATTTTCAAATTTAATCCCAAACTTCAAAATATTTAAAATTGAAATAAATTCATCAACACTTAAAGAAAAATCCATCCACCATTCACAACAGTTCGACTACCTCCTCTGACTAAGTAGACCAGGGACCACGATGGCCCGGGACGACGGAACCATGGGATCTTGATCGGGTCTATCATCCATTCCCCCACCATCCTCTTTAAATATAAGATGGTGAAATTTCAAGTTTTAAATATCAAACCCTCCAAATTTCCCAATATCCAAAATCTCCAAATTCTCCAACATCCAAACTTTCCAAACCTTCAAACATTTCAAATTCCCATACCTATGCTGCTACTATATGCCAGATAACACGTATTCTATACGTATCTGATTGATGACTAGCCTTAATCGAAAGTTCTCTCTCGTTATCGGGAGGGGTAATTAACTATAGGGGCTTGCGCCTATAGGAAACCAGAAATTAGATCATAAAGTCCTCACAAAATGGGGGCGAAATCTCTGGGTAGTGTCTTATCTGCAAACCCATCTGCCTTCCAAAATTTACCCCGAAACTTAGTTCGTTAAAACTCCCTCGCCGAATAAGAAAAGCGAGCGGAGGCCGGAGCCGAATTTTCGGAGCCCACAATAAGAAAGATAATTCTGAATGATAAATTTTGGGCTACTGTAACCTATGCCATTTTGAGCACGAGACTCTTAGTGCAAGTACTACGATTAGTGGATGCATAGAAGAAACTAACTATGGGTTTTATTTATAATGCTATGGATGAGGCCAAGGAGTTGATTGCACACAACTTGGGAGGAGAGGAGGCAAGTTATAGGGAGATTTGGGATATCGTTGATGCTCGATGGGAGGTGCAATTACATCGTCATCTACATGCAGTGGCATATTATCTTAACCCTCAATTTCAATATTCAGAGAAGAAATATTCAAATCCTAAGGTGAAGCTTGGTCTATATCATTGTATGGAAAGACTAATATCGGAGCAGGCAGATAGAGAACTTGCAGATTTACAACTTGTTCTATTCCGGAATAAAGAGATTTTTTTTGGTTTAAATGCAGCAAAAGCAACCATTTCCAAACGGTCTCCAAGTATAATTATTTTGCTAAATGCAAGACACTTTATTCAGTTCTGATTATATTTTTTCTTGAAAATGGTTGAATGGTGGATCCAATTTGGTGATTCCACCCCTGAGTTATAGAGTTTTGTTGTAAGAGTGTTGGGTCTCACTTGTTCTTCTTCTGGGTGTGAGCGAAACTGGAGTACATATAGCCAAGTGCAAACAAAGAAAAGAAATCGGCTATCAACACTCAGAATGAACTCTCTCGTATATATTATGCATAACAAGAGGTTGAGATAGAGGAGGTTGAGGAATAAGGGGTTGAAGGATGATGAGGACCCATTAGTGTGTGATGATGTGTCGTCTGATAATGAGTGGTTCATAGATGATGAGACAGATTTGCTATTATCAGACTTACAATTAGAAGATTTAAGAAACCGGCTATCAACACTGATAACTAGTGTCTTGAGGGGCGAAGCAGATCAAGTGGGCACATCCACTAGTACCACACCACACACATCCACTAGCTCTGCAGCACAACAATCAAGTAAAGGTAGTCCACAACTTCTTATATGCTATTGCATTACATTTATGTCAAGTGAGCAATTAACATGATAATGATCTTTTCTCTTATTGAACAGGGAAGAGAAAAGTGAGTCATATTGAATATGATAATAACATGGTATTCATAGATATAATTGGAGAAGAAGATTCCCTTAAAGACCTATTTAGTGATGGGATATGATTGAATTTTATATGTTTTTTGTACTTTGAGAGTTTTGTTAAATTAATATTTTGTGATTTTGTGTGGACTTGAATGACATTTAAAAATATTTATGAACCCCTCCGGTTGAGATTTTCGTTCAACACGGCCATCATCGTGGTGTTTGCAGTCATTTCTCTATATTGATTGAACCTTATCAACTCATACAAGCTATTGACTGAGGATCGAGTTTCGTAGGCTCACGCTTTTGTTTATGAATTTTCTTTGTTGAAAGCCTTGAAGGCCGAATATGAATGTATAAAATAAATATTCCGGTCAACTTCGTGACCGCATATTTATCCGATATCTCGAACCCTGTCTACTCCTATTTCTCTACTTAGTTGGATCGGGTTTCGTAGGCTTCATGCCTTTTATTTAGTGAATTCTTTTGATTGTAGGCCTTGAAGGCCTAATATAAATGCAATAAAACAAATATACTAGCCATCACGACTGTATACTTGTTTGTTAGTTCGAACCCTGTCGACTTCTATTGAGCCTTATAGAAGGATCAGGTTCGAACTTGAATTCACTTATTGACCTGCGCAGCAACCCTAGACATCACGTGTGTACCAATAACACACTCGCTAGGGCCCATGCGGGTCGAGATTATATTTTCCCCTTTAGTGTACCAATGTGTATACAATTTATAGTGCACGCGCAGGGGTACTTTGAAATAATTGTAGTTGTGAATATTATTATCATTTGGATGCACACAACTTTCATTTGAGAATTTATACATGCCTTCTGTCCGCTAATACGAATGTTGCGGATCCGGTGGCGTGCGTCTTGATGTTGACTCCCCCTTTCTCATTCACCGGGGAAGTTATTTTCTGGATTTTGGGGTCAATGATAGATGATCTGGAAAGAACTCCTTTTAGGATCTTCAGTGTAATGGACTTGTTATTTTTGGTGTTTGTGGGCACCCGAACTGTTCACTTCTTAATTATAGAATTAAAAAAAAAACTTTGGAACACCAGGAAGTTTGGTTCTAATTTGTTCAAACATTTTCTCCCTTCTGCCAGGGGTGTCCTTTTCGTACATAGAGTCTCCCTTGTACTCAACGCACTTGTAGATCTTGATCACCACTATCGTAGGTGATATCCGTACTTGTGTCCACAATGGTTCGTTGTGCTTACAAGTTTCTTTTGGTCCTCAATTCAGAAACCCAAAATCATGACATATGAGTTGAGTTCTTTAAAGTTCATGTTGTTTAACTCTCTTGCAATCAGATCCAAGTTCATTTGAAACTGAGTCCTCTTGCACTTGTCTTATTTGGATTCAAGTTGAGTCTCTAATATTTTGTTCAAATCTTCTTACCACCTTGAGTTTAATTCCTTGTAGTATAAATTTAGTTGATTATTTAAAAGCTCCAAGTGTAAGTGATTGTTCAAATTTAGATTCATCTGGCCCTGAGTTTATCAAGTTCATAAGCCCCACTTGATGTTATATAGTTCGAGCTCAAAGTACAAGTTCACGTGTCCCCTGCAGTCCAAGTCTTCAAGTTCAAATGTTCAGTCCATATCTTTACTCGTCTTGCAAGTTCAAGTTCAAGCTTATACTCAAATTTCAATTTTATTTGGGTTCAAGTTTGAGTTCATTTAGATTTTGTTCAGGTTCAAATTCAACAAGTCATTTGTTCTTCGTACAAGTCCTCTGCTCATTTAGTTTAATTTATGTGTATTTTTGTTCGAATACAGGTCTTCTATATTATTTCCCAAGGTCTTCAAATTGTTCAAGTCTTTATACATTTCAGTGAAAATTTCGGCAGCACCCCGGCATATCCCCTATTTGGGGAAAAATAGGGGAGCTGGGCCTTCCTACCACGCTACTGAGCGTGTATGGTAGGTGTCCTTAGACACCGCAGCCGTACAAATTTTCATCCCACCATGCTACAAGAGCGTGTATAGGGCCTTCAGCAATACCCGTACAGCAGAACACCAGTAGCTCTCCCCACCACGCTACAAGAGCATGTATAGGGCTCACCCACCTCGCCGTATGCTTCGCACCGGACTACCACCTACCATGCTACAAGAGCGCGTATAGGTGGTTCCCCGGTCCGCTGCAAACATTGAGAATGGGATTTTGGAACATCATACCTTTGCGTAGCAATGTCGGCAGAGTCGGTGTCGAGGTCGAGGACCGTCCCCACCACGCTACGAGAGCATCTATAGGGCTTACCCGCCTTGTTGCATATATCGCACCGGATTCTCCCCCACCGTGCTACAAGAGCGCGTATAGGGGATCCACCGACCCGTCAAGCGCGTCGAGGGCGGGGTTTAAGTTAGAAATGTATACCTTGAAGTCCGACGGGGATTGTCGGCGACTGTTGGCGGTGTCGGCTCGAGGTAGGGGGGAGCATTTCTCTCTTTTCTTTTAAATTAATTATAATTAATTTAAAAAATTATTTTTAGTTAATTAATAATGAAATTAATTAGAATTAAAAAAATTAATTATATTAATTATATATATTATATTTTTTCTTAAATCCCTTAATCCGACGGGTTTACGGGATTTGGCCGAGAAGCGCACGAAAGGGATGAAGTTACCTTCACCACCAGCGGGCTCCCGTAACGCTTCCGATCGAAATGTCTTAACTTCCGATCCAACCGTGAAGGGAACGTCGTTGAGGGAGCCGGCAAAGTGCACGAAAGGGAGAACGTTGCCTTCATCGCGAGCAAGCTCCCGTGTTCTTGCTTCCAATCAAATGTCAGTGACTTTTGATCCATTAGAAAGGGAATGTCGGACAAGCGAGCAAAGTCGAACGACAGCGACTGGAGCCAAAGAAGCGAACTCGGCTTCTTGCCTCCGATCAAAACCCGTAACTCCCGATCCAACTGGAAGGTCGTCAAAGGAACGGAGTCGATTGGCCACGACGGTGCCGAGGCAGTGGTGGTCGCTGAGTTCGGTCGGGGGGAGAAGTCGAACAGCTATGAGTTCTAGTTGTTGCTTCCGATCAAAGCAAGTAACTTCCGATCCTACAGGAAGTGGAGTCGGGAGAGGAAGAGCAATCGGGAGAGAGATATCGGGAATGAGTGAGAGCGACAGAGGGAGAGCGATCGAGAGAGAGTGAGCAAAGGAGCCGAATTCCTCCTTTCGTCGCCCCTTTATTGACGAGACCGAGTCGTGCGATGAAACGACGCGAGGTCGTGCGAGCGACGTGCGGGGGACGACTGCGACAGAGTAGGTAAGGGATTTGATGATTTTTTTTTTTTGCTTTTGTTTTAATCAGCATAGGTCAACACCATCTTATCTAGAAGACTATGTTTGCCCAACCTTAAATTCATATATTGCTCTCCTCAGTTCCATAAACGAGCTCAGAAACTCAAAAAATTGCTCTTAAAATCAAACATGTAATACCCAAAAGTTTTAGTTAAAAATATAAATTTACCTTAATTAAAATAGGTAAAGTAAGGGAGAAGAGAAAAATAGGGGAGAAGGAAAAGGTAAGATTTTTTGTTCTATTATAGCTTTTCAATTATTTGTAAAGTTTCTAAATGAGATTTTACCCAATTGTGATTTAGGAATCTACTAGTATATGCAGAGAGGAGGTTGGGAGATAAAACTATTATTTTAGGATAAATTGAATTCAGTCCTTCATTTGATCGAAAAATGAATGGTAGAAAGGACAGGAATTGAGATTTGAATTGTGGGTAATTTACAACCGAAAATTGGTAAAAGTGTCGAAATCGAGGAGGCAACTCGTCGTGGAGATAAGAAATACAAATTTAAATTAGAAAGCAAATTTTGTCATTTCTAGGCATGTACAAATTTAATTGTATTTAATCAAAATGAAAGATAAAGTGCATCAGAGTTACTTCAATTCGATTGAGTGGGTCTACGTTCAAATTGTTAAGTATGAAGAACCACGTGTAAAATTTAATGGTTCAAGCTTAAATTAAGGTATTATATATTTATAAATATTTTTCTAATTAACAACATTTTGGAAAGAAAAGCACTGAGTTATTTACTATTTTCTTATTATGCTTATGCAAGCAATATATTAGTTATGTATTTTATATTAAGTTATAAAGCATGAAATTACCAGTCAAAATATTAGATCTGAAATTTTAAAACCTAATGAATATTATATTAGTTGATGGTTGACAATGATATATTATAATATTTGATAAGGTGGGAAAAAAGGGACCCCAATGAAGGCTTTAGGACATAAATGTAGTTCAATGACGATTATGTTGGGTTTTATCTGGACTCCATTGAACATTATTATGAGCTATAAAAGCAAAATTTAAGTTTTATGATGGCCAGAATCTTAAATATATAATTATGATATATCTTCATAGGCTTTCAACAAAATGAAAGATGTACAACAGCATAAGCAATAAATAATGTATTTATATGTATAAATGCAAAGTGTGATATTTCAATCATTAAATGATATGATATGGGTCTACCTATAACACTGTAGCACATATGTTGTTATTACTAATTCATATGAGCATGTATATATTTTCAATTGTTTTGCAAATAACTTATGAGTTTAGTTCAATTATGAATACATTCATATTATTCTCTATATTGTTTATTAAATTCTTTATTAGGATTGTATATATTTTTAAGCCTTATAGCTCACCAGTTTTATATTTTGACAGTTGTTACAGGAAAAGGCAATGATAAGATGGAAGTCGAGTAAACTCACGTCAATATAAAACCTTTGGTATATTGTATATTTGTTTAAGTTGAGTCTACAATAAAGTAAGTAGCTATTATTATGATAATATTTTGGAGTTCTTCGTAGTTCTGTAATTATATATACATAATATAAATGAGATATTTTGAATATTTTCTTTTGTATAGAATAATGTGGTGAAATATGACTTGAATATATTTGGAATGATTATGAGTTCAAATAATAAGGGATTTTATGCTTTTCTATGTTGCACCCTAAGTAGTTGGTGGGAGGTGTCATGGGGTTTGACAAAACATTGGGAATATGTTGTGCAAGAAAACATTGATGCATCACATCAAAATGGCAATTGAACTATGGCCCCTCAACCACAATGCCAATGTCATTATTAGCTAGTGAGTGTATCACACTAAATTCAAAGAACATGGGAGCATAATAATTTCAAATCATGCCTAGTGGTTAAAGAATACATACAAATTCTAGATCTTGACTTTGACAAGCATTTAGTCCTGTTGTCAAAGTCAAGATTGTACAACCTAATATTTCCATTGTTATCCAAAACCAATGGCATCTTCAACAACTTTACATCAAAAGTGCTTTTTATGGTGTCCTTCATTTATGAGCCTTCGTACATAACCCACAAGTTTTGTTGATTAAAAATATCACAATTATGTTAGTCGTTATAAAAAAATATTTTATGGCCTTAAGTAAGCATCAAGTGCTTGGATATCTAAACTCTCTCTTTAGGTTTTATTTCTCTTGATTTTCTTTGTAGTAATGCTTATCACCCCTTATTTATTTATCGACCCAAGATTACACTAATTCTTTACTTGTTTATAGAGATGATTTGGTTATCATCAACAATAACTCCTTTAGCACGCATCTCATACCTCGATTAAACAAGAAATTCTCTTAATTTTATGCCAAAAAAACATCATTATACTTTTTAGGCATTAAAGCTCTACATATCTCAAATGGACTATTCCTCTCACAAACCAAAAATGCTCATGATATTTTTTGGCCAATGCCTAGATGCGTGATGCTAACAAAATTTACACTTACAACACTGTCTAATGAAGTACACCCCAACTAATCCTATCATCTATGATGAACCGACATTTCTCCTGAAAGATGCGTGCATTGTCCGACACGTCATGCGTTCGACACTCCTCCGACACGTGTCAAACTCTTCGAAAACGTGTTTGATTAAAAAATATTAAATACAAATTGGGCACGCGTATCTTAAATATTTTATGATATTTTTTTAAATATAATTTCTTGTATTTAAAATTTTTACTTATTTAAAATATAAAAATTAAATTTCTTATTTCCAATTCATAACATCAAATCAATCGCTCGCACTTAATGCCTCATTCATCGAATATTCTCATTTTCATTTCTCTTTGGTAGTGAAGGTATTTTATGTGAGACCTCGTTCCTTTGCTGTTGCTATAGCTGCTGGGAAAAGTGATATTTTTCCCAGGATCGTCCGGGCCGATTGGAGATCGTCCAGGCCGATCTGCACTGTAGAAAATATCGTCCTGAGAATAGTTCTGGGAGTCGTCCAGGACGATCAATTTTTGTCTGATCGTCCCGGGACGATGTGACGATCGACCGGGCCAATCCCACTAATGATATAAGAAAATGAGATCGTTTTGAGGAGAGAGAAAAACATTTATAAAAATCAGATATTTTGAGGAGAGAGAAAGGCCGGAAAAGCAAAGGAAGAAGTCCGATTTCGGGGCCCGCGGAGCGATTTTCGTCGTTCGTTGCTGTTGGATATTTTGTTTGTCTCGATGTAAGGATTCCGAACCCTACTTCTGTTTTCAAAGATTTTGAGATTTTGCGAAATGGTGCTCAGATTTGTGTTTTTGTAAGCGATTTTCGTACCCGGTTTGGTACTGGCAAAGATTTCACCGCATAACTTTTGGTATGTTGTAGACGTGATTATTCTGCACGTTTTGATTATTTTCTGGCGGATTTCGTCCGGTTCGTTTTGGTTCTGCGGAGTTTTATTTTGACTGCAATTTATTATGATGTCCGAATTGGTTTGAGCAGTAGAAGAATAGTCTTATAATGTTGCTGTGCACGTTCTGTATTAATTTGGTGAATTGTAATTTTTGGAGATTTTTGTGTAAATTTGACCGACTGCCGTTACTCTGCCCGATTTTCGTACGATTTCTGATTTGGTTGAAATTGATAGATTGAATTGACTCTATACGCATGATCCATATCAATATTAGTGTCGGTATCTTTGAATCAATCAAGTCGAGAAAATCAATCGGAAAAGCAATACGATAAATCAATAAATCCGTCAAATCGATCAATCAATCAAATCCAGTCTATACTATCAAGTCGATCAAATCAATCGGAAGGACAATACGATAATCTACAGTAGCAAGTCGAATCAATGCATAAATCAATGGTATCAATGAATCTATGAATCTATGCCGTCCATGTCCATATC